>NC_012878.2:23528637-23811190 GCF_000003195.3 Sorghum bicolor | reverse complement strand
GAGCTAAAAATAATGCGAACATCACAAGCCAAAAACAACATGAAAAGACAAGAAAGACAAAAGTTAGTCACCTCCAAGCACGAAGAGACGATGACGGAGTCGAAGAAGATCAACGATGGGCGTTGGAGATGAAGAACAAATGAAGAACAAGCAAGAAGAAGCTCCAAGAACAACAATGGTGCTCTCGGTTTCAAATGGGCAGAGGGGAGGAGGGAGCCGGCCTATAAACCGGAACTTTAGCACCGGTTCAGGGCAAAAACCGGTGCTAAAGGGTTACCCTTTAGCACCGGTTTGTAAAAAAACCGGTGCTAAAGGGTTTGCCTCGACCCGTGGCTCTGGCCGGTGCTAAAGGGACCCCTTTAGCACCGGTTTGTAATACGAACCGGTGCTAAAGGGTCTCTGCCCCGACAGCACCTGTCAGTAGCCGGTGGGCAGGACCCTTTAGCATCGTTTCGTGTTACAAACCGGAGTTAAGGGCGGCTTTAACACCGGACTGCACAGAGGTCCAGGTGTTTGGCCATTTTGAGCATCGACCAATGCCTCATTCTGTAGCAGTGTACTGCCTGCAGAGTTCTATGGCCTGTGTTCCAACTGGCCAGCAAATCAGACATATATGTTGCTACTCACGCCAGACACATGGAGGCCAAGTTCCCTGCTCTAACAAGTCTGATACAAGTTTAAAAGGCTGCCGTAAGCATCAACGTTTGCAGTTAAGCTCCTGGCTTCTTCTATACTGATCCCTTCCTTTATTCATTGATAGGTCTATACTGATTTATCAATCCAGCTCTGAACATAGTCATCTGTTTAAATTAAATTGCAGTCTGCATGTTACGATTACGTTCTCCCTCATGCAAGTTCAATACTCCCTTGTTATTCCGTAACATTCATAAATAAATGATAAAATATTATTAATATACAATATGTCTCAAATTATTATTATTTTTAGTTTAAACATACTTGATAACTCGTCTAGATGCTCTCACAAATTTATTTCCTTTGTAAAATAAATTTTAAATGACTTATAAGAGACATGTTTGCTAATAAAATACGACAATTAACTCAACTTTATAATTAAAATGTAAATTGACTAAATTGATATCCCTCACATGGTTTTGTAATTAGAATAAAACAAACATATAGCCTTCACTCTTGCAAATCTTTCGGTAGTTGTTTCTTTTACACCTTAGCTCCGATTAGGATGCTTTTCGCGTGTGCGTCCGTAGTAACGCGTAGATTAGTTTCTAAACCTTTTTATTGATTGGTGTATTGTTCTAATTGTAACCTTGTTTGCTTCGTGTATGTTGTCTCCGATTGTTTGTGTGATCGATGATCGGGTATCGTCAATGAGCATTACTTCAGTGATCAAGATCAATACCTTGGCAACCATCACGTTCAACATAGCAATTGGATCAAGGCAGGTATAGCATTTGGATTTTACTTCTGTGGCCATGATCCTGTGACTAGATTAATGTTAAGTAATAAATGATAAAAATGACTTTTTAGCAACTTGATGATTTGTCTGTACGTGATCACCCGGGATAACAGTGCAACCATGAGGGCTATAATGGCTCTGGCTTTAGCTCTGTATGAAGACCTTTTCTAGCTTGTTAGAGGTTACCCAAAAGGGCGGAGGGGCTGAACCGTTTTGGGTATAGTGTGGCCTCTGTCTGTATGTGTATAAGCTGCGAGTCACTGTGCCATCGGAAGAGGGGCTCTATATCTGCGCGCAAAGGAAACCTTGCGGCCCTA
The DNA here is from genome assembly GCF_000003195.3 of Sorghum bicolor. Classification (NCBI taxonomy): domain Eukaryota; kingdom Viridiplantae; phylum Streptophyta; class Magnoliopsida; order Poales; family Poaceae; genus Sorghum; species Sorghum bicolor. The sequence continues at coordinate 23,809,441 of NC_012878.2, read as the reverse complement.
ACATGTTAGACGAACTTTTGAAAGGCTTCATAGTGATCCCTGCCGACCTCCCTAGGAAGGGGGTTAAGAGACTAGCTACCTCGGGCGAAAGGGTAAATCATGATTCATGGGTAAAGATATGCAACCTCTGCAGAGTGTTAAAACTAGTATACTAGTCGAGCTCACGGTCAGGAGCGGCCTTGAGGAATCTACATTAAGAATGATGATTCTTGTGTGTTAAATATGATTATTATTTATTATTTAATGCTTTACATTATTTATGTCACATTGATCATGAGATTGTGGGATCTATACAATTTAGTTGCTATACTTGTTGAGTTCGACTTGGACTCACTCTTGCTATTTTCCCCAAACCTCAGGAGAAGTTTAGGCTTTTGATCAACCAGTCAGTTGGATCCTGTAGAGAGAAGTTAATACCCGAAGTTTGGAGTTGTCTATCCGCTGTTGTTATCAAAGGTTATCTCTGCTTTATTATGTACGTTATATAATTTATGCATTGTCTTTTGATATTACCCCTTATTTGTAGCTATATGTGAGATTTGGCTTCTAAAACTCACGTACGGTGCATATCTGGTTTTGTCCTTAAAATCAGGTATTGCACCAGGTTTAAATTATAACATGCCTAAACTTGAGAGAGATTTCAATTTTAAGAACTAGTCATGGCAGAGCAACTATTGATCATTTCCATGTGAGAGCTTATCATAACGGTTCATAGCAAACTTTATTTATTTATTTATTTAGCAAACTAAGCAAAGATATATATATAAGCATAGAATTTTTATTTGGGTTTTTATGATTATGCATCTTTTTATTATTTGAGTAAAGTATAAACACGAGTAGAAACACTTTGCTGGATAAATGGGGGTGCTCTCCCCTAAGCTGGATTTTGACGTAATTTCTTCTGATGTAGCTAGCAAGTGGTGGAGGTGTATCCGAAAGTCGATAGCACCCTGACAGCGATTAGGATGTCCTCCGTCTGCTAGTCTTCTTTGATCCTTGAGTTCTGTAGAGCTCAAATAGACAATAAAGCTTTGTGAAACTGGTTAAGTGTTAGCATAAAATCTCTTTGCCTTTATAATATTGAGCTTCCTCCTAATAAATTTTATTTAGCAGGGTCATGCACTTATTATTTATATTTTTATTGTAAGATGAAATCATATTTATTTTATGCCACCACAGTGAATGTACCTATGGGTTTTATGCCATGAGCACACTCACATGGGGCTTACTATTTTTTAACATTTTTATTTTCTTTTCGAGATGATATGAATCTGATTAACTAAGCAAACTATTTTAAATTGGAAAAAGGATAACTACCAAGTTTACCTCTTGGCAAGGCGTTCGGTGTTTTTGAGTCCTCCGAACGGGACTCCATTTTCTAAATCGTCCTGGGATTTGCTGGGTGGCGTAGTCGGTAGTTCCGGCGGCGCCTCCTCTTCGTGTATAACTATCTTCTCTCTCCACACATGACTCGGTGCTACGGTCTCCTCAGGACAGTTCTGTTCAAGCTGTAATTCAGACCTTACCACTTCTCCTTCTTAGTCTACCCATCCGTCCTTGATGATTTGCCTCCTCTGGTTTTAGTTGCGTCGTCTTCTTCAGAGGAAAGAGTATGTGGACTTCTCCGGTTCCAATATAGATGATGGCTTTGATAGTGTTGAGGAACGGTCTTCCAAGGATGATGGGTGGATCGTACTCGTCTTCTCCCATGTCAATGACCTGAAAATCATCTGGAGCTGAATGTATGTTGGTTGTAGGGGCATGATTTAATGCAGGAGCTGATAAGTAACTGCGGCCATTATGTTGTCGTCAGATCCGGTGTCGTAGAGTGTCCTCTGAAAAGAGTATCCATTGATTGTGCATTCGATGCTTGGAACACCAGGGTCATCCTTCTTAATTAGAAAAGATGACTTGAGTCAACGATCTTTACCTCCTCCGACAAGGATCCAATGTTTTAAGTCTTCTGGACAAGACTTATCATCGTCTATCCTTTAGATGCATCATTTGATTAGGTGTGGACCTTGACGTCTGCACTTCTTCATATGGAGTCACCTATGTTCTTTGTTTGCCCAGCAGTTCGAAGTGCGGTGTTGGCAATATCCTGCTCAGTGTGTTTTTGCTCGTAGATCCAGGTCCTTCACTTGGTGGAGTCTGGGAGTTGTAAAACTCCTCCATGTTTTGCTTGAAGTGTACCTGTTCATAGAGACAAGGCAGAGATCAAGTGCATGGGCCCTGTTGGTGGAAAACACCAACAGAACCAAAAGTGTATTTGTTCTTCTCTTACCTTAAGCATAGTGAGCAAGACAAAGTTGATGGATCATGAGTGTAGCATTTTTCAGATCAAATGGCTCAACCTAATGGAAAGATAATCTATCTATATTTATGTTTTGTTTATATCTTCCAAAGATTGAATGTGCAACATATTAGCTTATATTATTAGGAGTGTGGGATCACGAAGGTAGTACTAAGAACAAAGATTAAAGGATTAAACATGTTGAATTAGGTCAGTTGGTTAATTTGGGGTTATAAATCATACATGTTTGTCTCTTCATTTTATGTGAATACTAGAACCAAGGAGAAACTTATAAAAGCGATAGTCCAGTACCTTAAGATGTTACCTTAATTGAAGAGTGATGGTATAGTATCACCTTGTGGAAGCTTTCCTTTCTTAGCGGTTGTGCATCGTATTTGTGGTACCCTCCATGGATCATCTCTTTATAATGAATGAGCTATGTCTTTCTTATGCAAATTGTTAAACTTCATGTGTCTCCTTTATCTCCAATGAGTTTGTATCTCAGGACTTCCCAGGTTGATATTGAAAATTTTCCTACAGGGGTAAGTCCGACAAAATATACCAATGTCTACTCAAGCAGTTTTTAGTTCAGTAACAAAACTAGACTCCATGGCTAATCAGATTAAGGAAGGCTGTTTAACCTAAGCACCATGCTTAATTTAAAAGCCAATAGAAGTATGTACAGTACTTCCAAACTAACACTTACTAGGATAAACATAGGTAACATGATGGCTTTTATAGAGATCTACTTAAGTGGAGAAGTAGTGTGACTAGTATTTAACAAATCAAGCATGTCTCAAAGGTAGGGATAACCAACATAGCAACATGGCAAAAGATGTTTTTATGTAAAGTACTCCTCCAAGCTTGAATTTTGCAAAATTCAAGTTTTGGATGAATTTAATTCAATGTTGTACGATGGTTGGTTGGACATACCTTGTGCTTGTCATTCCTCGGATCTTCTTGCTCCAATCCTAGAAAGGTTAGTGACACGAATACCCGAAGGAATATTTCTACAATTATCTCTATATGCTCAATTACACAAGGCAATGTTGCAAATAATTAGAAGTTCATGTCACGATCTGATAAGTGCTTGTTTTAGGACACTAAGCTTGTCCTTGGGAAACCATCAATCAACTCAACGAGATCTGCAATATTTATTATAGACATATGCATCGACAACCGCTCTTTTAAAGTTTTTACAAATAGAAAGGAAGAGGGGGTTGGAGATCTCAAATGTGATGATAGCACATGAATTTTTAATGCCCTCTAGCCATTGATGTTGCTCTTCTCGATCCTCCTTGTGGTCTTGGTGACTCTTATGTATGGGATGTCTAGAGAGATTTATAGGATTATCGGGAGGTTCAAGAGAAAGAGCATAGTAGAAATTATTAAGCTCAAGGATGGGATGGATATCCGAATCATGGGATTGAAATGTTTGGAAATCGGCTATCGAAACTTCCTTTCCTCGTCTGGGAGATGATTCCTTCTCTATCTCAAGGATTATTTTATGAAGACTAGTGCAAGAAGGATGTCCACAAATGAAGACATACCTTCCTTTACTAATAGATAAAGAAAGACTCTACCAAAGGTTATATGATTAAGACCAATGTGAAAATATCGAGAAAAAACATGGTCTTGTAGGGCTAGGTCTAAACCAGAATTTATAGAAAAATTAATAGATTCCCTAGGTGTAGCTAAAAGTGCATTATCTTCTTGATTAAAAGATAGGACCTCGGCTATAGAAAAGGGGGTTGGTTTTGACCTATCGCAATCAACTCCGGACATAGATCATAATTAGGGGCAGGACTTGTTGACTCCCATGGTCTATGGCTGGTCTCCGAAGGTGCAAAGAATTCAATAATAGGTATGGAATTTTAGTTATCCATAAAGATAAAAATAAAAAGATAAAAGAATAAAAGTATAAAAGTATAATACAAGATAATAGCAAGACTTAAAGTTATCTCAGCAAACCGTCTTTCTCCCCGGCAACAGCGCCAGAAATGCTTGTTGATATTTGGTAACGCCATCAGAAAATGATCCGCAAGCGCACGGATATCGGTGAGCATTTCACCCGGGAGGTTATCCAGAGTATCGTATTTATATTTTTACCACTGGGAGAAAGCGTGCATCTGACTAACCAAATCTATTTCTACTACCCTTTAGGCTACAAAGAATGTTTCTCGATATGAGCGATGTATAGAGAAGGCTGCAACCGTAGTCTCGTCCTAACCTTGGTAAGGATGATCTACTGTTCTATTGGGGAAGCTTACGGAATCTAGACACCACAAAGGATATTTGACCCGCACCTATAAACCCTACCCTTCCTGCTAACGAGATATGGTCTGCAAAGGTAACTCAGAAATGTCACGTTCCTCGCTACTACCACGGTCCAGCTAGTCAAGGGATATCTATGAGTACCCTAGCGCAAACACCACGTTTACGCTAGCAATGGTTACTCTAAACTCAACCGGAAGAGATTAAAGTAAACACATAAACCAAGGAACAATAAAACAAGAACTTAGAATTAGAAGTCGAATTACTAAAGAATCCTAGGAGCAAGCCTTGGGGTTAGAAGATTTGATCCCGCAGGTACAACCTCAGAGTAGACATCGACAGGCCGGGCTTCCTTCGATCTGCACCTCCACTCTATCTCTCTGAATCTAGTAGAAACTAGAAGATCTAATTCTACTCACATTGGATGCTAAGCCTAAAATAAATATTTATTTAGAGGAGAGGTATTCCTTCGAGGGCTCCTCTCAACTCTATGATGAACTTGTCTCCTCTAGGGCCAGGGGGTCTGGTTTTATAGTCCCCTCAAGTGAACGTGAGCCATTGGATCAAACCGACATTGATTGGACGGTTATCCTTGATCCTTTAGGTTGGTGGAGCTTGGTCCACGAAGAGAGTTCTTAAACAAATCCAGGTCAGGGCGGGCGCCCAAGGGGGGAGGGCGGGCGCCCTGCCCCCGGGCCCGATCACCTTCTCGTTCGTTCCCGTGGCTTCTGGAGTCTTCTAGATGATAGAAAATTGCGCGGCACGTTAATATCTCTATGTAAACTTGACGTGTGGGCCTTTCTTCCGTATTTCCTGATAACCCCCTGCAGAAACAGACAAACACCAAAACTCGTGGAATTCTGTCAGATAAAACCCTAAGTCTGAGTGTTGGTTGCATTTGGATCCTTTTCTTTATTTATTTGATGATTATATTTGGTACTTAAGGACCGTCAACAACGTGGTGTTTAGTCTTGCAATTACCTAGAATTGCACCCAATCCTGTGGATTGTTGTGATAGCCCTAGGGTAGTGACAGCCCTAACGGTCGACGTATTCCACCTCGTTCGGATCGGTGTTTGTAGCACCGTAGTCAGAGCTTCCTAGCCCCCTTCTCATCTCTTTCTATGGTTAGTGTTCTGATGTCTCGATATAAGTAATCTTTGAAGTAATTCTTGATTCTTAGATCAACTAGAGAACTCTCAGGAAACTTCCTCTCTTCCTACCAAAAATAATTATATATTTATCCTTGGGCGATCTTGAATCTTAATTAGTACACTCACGTTCCCTGTGGAAAATCGATACTCTAGAATACTCCCGGGTGAAAGCTACATCGGTATCCGTGCACTTGCGGATTTTTCTGTTTGCGTTTAAAATACCCAACAAGCTCTCTAGCGCTGTTGCCAGGGAACGGTAGCTGTGCTAGTTTCGAACCAAGTCGTCCGTGTATCCTTTTTCGTTTCCTTCTTTTTTACCACACTCACCTTACCATTTTCACCATACCACATGGATTTCACTCCTATCTACAAATTCTTTGCTCCAAAGGGCGAGTTATTAGAGCCACCACCATCATCACATCCAATTCTTACAGATGGCTACGACCTCGGCCCTGATCTAATAGCCATGATTCAGGAGCAACCCTTCTCTGGGCAAGTAGATAAAGATCCATACACCCACCTTAGAGAATTCGAGCAGTTGTGCTCTTGCCGATCTATTTTCGGCATGACACAAGAAACCCTTAAATGGAAATTATTTCCGTTCTCTCTTTTGGGAAGAGCAAAAAAGTGGTATGCTCATTCTGTAGGAGGCGTTAATGGAAATTGGGATGAACGTCAGGACAACTTTTGTCTCGCTTTCTTCCCACTTTTTCGAATCGCTGACCTTAGAATCGAAATTCATACATTCAAACAAAGAGATAAGGAAACTTTAGGAGCAGCTTGGGCTAGGTTCACAAGCCTTACCAATTCCGGTCCAAACCTTTCCCTGCCTGACCATGTACTGTACTACCACTTTTATCGTGGTCTAAACAAGGAAGCTGCTCTTCACCTCGACATTGCTTCAGGAGGCTCATTCGCACACAAACTCATAGATGAGGGGAGAGCTATCCTAGAGAGAATCCTTGAAAATACCCCTTACATAGGCATTTATGATGAGTTTCCTAAAGAAGAAAAAGAAGTCGAGCCTGATCCTAAACCAAAAGATGAGGAACTTGCAACCGAGTTAGAAATTCCACCTGACCCATCTATTAATTTGGTTGTAGAGAAACCTCCTAATAAGGGAATGCAAAATCAACTAAGGGATGATGAACCACTACCTTTAGAGCATCCCTTTGAATTCGAGGAAGATCTTTTTGAAGATTATGGAAACACCTAAAATTTTCCTATCCAAACACGATTTCTAGCAGGGACCACTCAATCCGTTCTAAGAGTAGAATCTGTTGACATAGAACACATCAAAAGTCTTTCGGCTATTCTGAGTTATGAATGGCTAATAGAAGCAGAGTTGTCTCCTGAGGTAGCTCGAATCATCACTCCTTCAACCATTCTTCTGTGCCAAATTAGAGGGTCCGCTAGGAAGGTCCACTACAAACCATATGTTGGGATAAATGTTATTTCCAAGGAGTTAGCTGACACTCTTTATCCCAACGAATCCATAACCCCATCTCAAAAACTTTTACAAAGTCCATCTAGATTAATTCTAGAAAGCCATGGGGTATTAAGGGCAGTTCCTGTTAGAATCAAGGACTCTGGAATATGTCTAGATTTTCACATTTTTGACATACCAGAGATTCCTCTCTTGATTGGCAGACCAATAATGAAACTTCTACAAGAACAAGCACAACGAGGTCATTTAGACTTCAAGGTTGGGAATTCCACTATTGTTGTTCCTCTTGCTAGATCAATTAACACGATAGTGGAACCCAAACTTGAACCAGATCCTATTGAGGAGATCTTAATGCTGACTCAAGAGGAGATGGCCCAACCATTCTTTAATCTTGAACACTTTGTTCAAGAAGAAGAAGAGTTGGTAGAACCCATTGAGCTAGACAAAAATGAACAACCTTCACCTCCTTTGATAGAGTTAAAACCTCTTCCTTCTGGCCTTAAATATGTCTTTTGCACAACAACCCAAAATCTCCAGTAATTATCAGTGACAAGCTTTCCGATTATGAAACACAACAACTTGTCACTGTTCTTGAAAGGCATAGATCAGCATTTGGCGACTCTCTCGAAGATCTCACGGGCATTAGTCCCATTCTCTGCACTCATCGTATCCCTATTGATCCCAATTTTACACGTTCAAGGGAACCACAACGGAGACTTAAAAATGCTATGCGAGAGGTTGTTAAGAAAGAGGTCCTCAAACTCTATCATGCTAGGATTATTTATCCTGTGCCACAGAGTGAGTGGGTTAGCCCTGTCCAAGTAGTGCCAAAGAAAGGAGGAATGATGTTCGTTAGGAATGAGAAGAATGAACTCATCCCTCAATGAATTGTCACTGGGTGGCGTATGTGTATTGACTATCGAAAACTCAACAAGGCTACAAAGAAAGATCACTTTCCGTTACCCTTCATTGATGAAATGTTGGAACGGCTTGCAAACCACTCTTTCTTTTGTTTCATTGATGGTTATTCTGGATATCACCAAATCCCAATCCACCCAGATGACCAAGAAAAGACTACCTTTACATGCCCGTATGGAACATATGCATACCGACGAATGTCGTTCGGACTGTGCAATGCTCCAGCTTCTTTCCAATGGTGCATGATGTCTATTTTCTCAGACATTATTGAGAAAATCATGGAGGTTTTCATGGATGATTTTACTGTCTATGGCAAAACCTTTGATCATTGTTTGGGGAATTTAGATAGAGTCTTGCAGCGATGTGAAGAAAATCATTTAATCCTGAACTGGGAGAAATGCCATTTTATGGTTCAGGAAGGAATAGTGCTAGGACATAAAGTGTCCGAGCGTGGTATAGAGGTGGACAAAGCAAAGATTGAAGTTATTGGAAAACTTCCACCTCCCACGAATGTGAAAGGAATCCGTAGCTTTTTGGGACATGTAGGGTTCTATAGACGCTTTATCAAGAACTTCTCTCAAATTGCTAGACCCCTAACTAATCTCCTAGCTAAGGACGCACCTTTCATCTTTAGTGATGAGTGTCATGAATCTTTTCAAACTCTTAAGAAAGCACTCATCTCAGCCCCGATTATCCAACCACCTGATTGGAAACTTCCTTTTGAGATCATGTGTGATGCTAGCGATTTTGCGGTTGGTGCCATTTTAGGACAAACCAAGGATAAAAAACATTGTGCCATATCCTACGCTAGCAAAACCTTGTCTGGACCATAGCTCAATTACACTACAACTGAAAAAGAGCTTTTGGCTGTTGTCTTTGCTATAGACAAGTTTAGATCTTACTTAGTGGGGGCAAAGATAATCATCTATTCAGAACATGCTGCTCTCAAGTACCTCCTCACTAAGAAAGATGCTAAGCCTCGTCTAATTCGATGGATTCTTCTACTCCAAGACTTTGACATAGAAATCTGAGATAGGAAGGGAGTTGAGAATTCCGTAGCCGACCACTTGTCTAGGCTTCAATATAAAGAAACACATGATGAGCTCCCCATAAATGACTACCTAAGGGATGACACCCTGCTTAAGATAACACATGCAGATCCATGGTACGCAGACATCGTAAACTTTATAGTAAAAGGCTATGTCCCACCTGGTACAAACAAAAGGAAGTTGCTTCATGATAGTCGTTTCCACCATTGGGATGAGCCATTTCCGAGTCTGCGCTGATGGACTCTTGAGAAGGTGTGTTCCTATGGCTGAGGCTACTCAAATTATGGAAAGATGCCATGCCTCGCCATATGGAGGACACTATGGAGCATTCCGGACACATGCTAAAATTTGGCAAAGTGGCTTTTTCTGGCCAACGATGTATGAAGATACAAAGGACTTTGTCAGGAGATGCCACCGATGTCAAAAGCATGGGAATATCAACTCACGAAATGAAATGCCTCTCACAAATAATCTTCAAGTAGAACTTTTCGATGTATGGGGCATTGATTTCATGGGACCATTCCCTATGTTCGGGAATTGCGAATATACATTAGTATCTGTGGACTACGTGTCCAAATGGGTAGAAGCCCTACCTTGTCCATTAGCTGATTCAAAACATGCCAAGAGAATGTTCCATGAAGTAATCTTTCCTCGCTTTGGTATACCCCGGATAGTTATAAGCAATGGAGGTTCCCACTTCATCGACAAAATCTTCCGAAAGTACCTAGCCGATCATGGAGTTCGACACAACGTCGCAACACCATACCATCCTCAGACTAGCGGTCAAGCCAAAACATCTAACAAACAAATCAAAAGTATTTTACAAAAGACCGTAGATGAGATGGGTAAGGGGTGGAAGGACAAACTTCCTGATGCACTTTGGGCAGATATAACTGCATTCAAAACACCCATAGGCATGTCACCTTATCAACTTGTATATGGAAAAACTTGTCATTTGCCTGTGGAAGTAGAGTTTAAGGATCATTGGGCACTCAAGAAATGGAACATGGATCTCCACCTCGCTAGCGAGAATCGTCGGATGCAACTATCTGAGCTAGAAGAATGGAGAGAGAAAGCCTACCACAATTCAAGGATCTATAAAGAGAGAACAAAACGATGGCATGATAAGAGAATCAAGCACAAGGAGTTTAAGCCTGGAGATAAGGTTCTACTATTCAATTCAAGAGTTAAGCTCTTTGGGCATGGTAAGCTACGAAGTAAGTTGGATGGACCATACAAGGTTATTGACACTTCAACTCATGGAGCATTGCCATCCAAGACGACATAGGTAACACTTTTTAGGTAAATGGTCAACGCTTGAAAATCTATCTTGAGCCACAAAACAACATGGTAGAGGAACTTGATGTGATTGACTTCATAGAATTCTCACATTAAGCTCTCATAAGCTCTAGACAATTAGCTAACCCTTAACATGCTCCACGAGTTTTGTTGTCTATTTGGGTTGTGCAGGATTTTGAGGGTTAAGAAGACCGAGACCGAGCATGCAGGTCACAAGAGTGAACGACTATATCAACATCCAGCTTGGGGGAGGCACTCCCACGTGTATCTAGATAAGTATTACTTTTCTTTCTTGGTTTTATTTACTAGTATTCATAAATAAATAAAAAAAATGCATAACCATGAAACCAAACAAAGTTTTTCTTTTGAGTAATATACAATAGTTTTGTATAATCCTAAGTTTTAAATAAAATAAAAAGAAAGTTTGATCCAAGTCTAGGTAATTGACAAACATGACATGAGAAGGTCTGAGCTACTATTTAACTTGTTCCAAGTTTCGCTAGAGTTCTGGAGATTTTATCTTTTGAAAACCTAAAAAAATGATGAGATCCTGTTTGACATAATACATAGAGTCTTATAAGATATGAATATTAAAACTGTGGACACTTGCTTTGCTCAAGCCAATGTTAATTCTTGTAGTTTGGTTGAGAGAATTATCATGATCCAAAGATCAAGATCTTTTTTAAAAAAATATAAAAGATTCACTCTTCCAAAGTATTATTGTGTTAGAGGCATGGAACTATGCAAAAATTTGATTCGAAAAAAAGAAGTGAGACGAGAGGCAAAAATGGACAAGTGTCCGAAGTAGAATTAGGGGTACAAAGATACCCACCAGAGTGGAAAAAAATGGACACGTGTCTGATAGTAGAATTAGGGGTACTTGGTGCCCACTTGAAAAAAGAGAGAGAGAGAGAGACTGAAAAAAAGAAAGAAAAAAAATAGCCCATGGTCCCTCTAATAAGCAATATGCCAGTAAGAGACGACAAACTTTTCAAAAAGGTCAAAGGTCTTGATCTAGGAGTATGGCATCCCTCTCCCTTGCTCCGAGCATTGACATAGCAAAATGCAAAGCAAGTATGCTAAAACTTTTAAAGCTCTACTTATATATCTTTCGAGAAGAAGGCAAATGCCTAAGTTTTATTTTGGAAACTTACAAAAAAACTCCAGAACAAAGGTAAGACAGAAGAACTTGAGACATAGTGCTTGACTTGATCGTTCTGTTTTTCAATCACTTAAAACCTTAGTGATAACTTAAAAACCCTGTAGGAAGAGGCATACAAGTAACCCCTGTTTTCTTGCTGATTTTAGCTTTGCTCAGGGATGAGCAAAGGTTAAGCTTGGGGGAGCTTGTTGACGGTCCTTAATGGTCACATTTAACCGTCAACTAATCATAGAAAAGAACCTATATTTAACCAACACCCAGACTTAGGGTTTCATCTGACAGAATTCCACGAGTTTTGGTGTTTGTCTATTTCTACAGGGGGTTATCGAGAAATATGGAAGAAAGGCCCACATGTCGGGATTACATAGAGATTTTAACGTGCCGCGCAATTTTCTACCATCTAGAAGACTCCAGAAGCCACGGGAACGAAGCGGATGCAGAACGGGGCCTGGCCCAGGGCGCCCGCCCTAGGGACCAAGGCGCCCGCCCTCCTGTGGTGCCCAATCAGAGTCCACTTCGGGGATCATGCTCCACCGACCTAAAGGATCAAGGATAACCATTCAATCAATGTTGGTTTGATCCGACGGCCCAGATTCATCTGAAAAGACTATATAAGCAGGACCCCTGGCCCTTGGAGAACATACCTCTTTTACAGAATCAAAGCTAGGGTTTCAATTATTCATCCAAGTAGAGAGGATCCCTCTAGTTCATCTAGTTCTAGTTCTAGTTCCTCTAGTTCTAGTTCTAGTTGTAATCTAGAAAATAGGGAGAGAGAAGAGGAGAGCGGAGGAGGAGCCGGATCTGTCGGATCTTCCTCAACATTGTACTTTTGCAGCAACTGGTTCGTTCTTAATCGTTCTCCAGGTTCTTCAATTCATTATTCCTGAGTTCTTTAATTACTTTTATTTACATTCAAGTTATTTATTGGATTCCCGCTTGCATCAAGTGCTCGTCTTTGCAATGCTAGAGTAGTAATTAATAGATTAGACGTGGTGTTTAGTCTTGCAATTACCTAGAATTGCACCCAATCCTGCGGATTGTTGTGGTAGCCCTAGGGTAGTGACAGCCCTAACGGTCGACGTATTCCACCTTGTTCGGATCGGTGTTTGTAGGACCGTAGTCAGAGCTTCCTAGCCCCCTTCTCATCTCTTTCTGTGGTTAGTGTTCTGATGTCCCGATATAAATAATCTCTGAAGTAATTCTTGATTCTTAGATCAACTAGAGAACTCTCAGGAAACTTCCTCTCTTCCCACCAAAAATAATTATATAGTTATCCTTGGGCAATCTTGATTCTTAATTAGTACACTCACGTTCCCTGTGGAAAATCGATACTCTGGAATACTCCCAGATGAAAGCTACATCGGTATCCGTGCGCTTGCGGATTTTTCTATTTGCGTTTAAAATACCCAACATACACCCATATTTGATAGTACCTTGCTCCATGAAACCGGAATGGATTCCGAGTTTGAGCTGATTTTTAGGATGATTGGATGGGAGGATGCTTGGGAAATTACTGAACAGGGTAGCAAATTACTCACTATGGAATTTATTAGCTCCCTGGATTTTGATGATGACAATGTTTCTTTTAGAATGTTCAACAGACCTTTACTCTTACATGGAAAACTATCAGTGTAGCACTAAGATTTTAAAGATGACTTTTGGTAGAAGATCACTGCTAAGCAACCCGAACGCACACAAAAATATACCACTGAGGAAGTCCACCATCCCACACTAAGATTTATGCTTAAATGGTTAGGTTTCACTTTCTTTCGTAGAGAGGAGTGGAAGACTATTAGGATGAACTGCATTTGCTATATATCATGATTAAAAAGAGAAAAACATCACCTGTAAATTAATATTGAGCTACTAGAAAACTGTACCTACCATGAGAAAATGCAGCATTTCTTTAACCTCTTGGATCACACGCCTAGCTGAAAGTCTAGAATTACTATCTAAAGTCATGCTCACATTTATTCTTGATGATCGTAGAATTATTGGATATGATTTTTTCTTCCATGCTCATATGCTAAAAAGACGAAACAATAAAATAATCATGATATGAAAGAAATACCGCAATGAGTACGAGCTGCCTGACCGAGAACTGTGAATTTATTCTGTTAACAGTTTTACTTTCACAGAAAATGCTAACATTGGTAGGAGTTCATCAGCGCGCATCAGCAGGCTGCCCAGAACTGTCTACACTGGGGCTGACCCAACACCATCGGGTGTAGCTCATTTTTATTACACTAACTTTGATGACCCAGGTACGTCACATGAGCCACATCAGCCATGGTCCGCCCACTAAGGATGGGAGGACCAAGGCACAAATGAGCAAGGAGAGCCATCTACATCCACAGGATGGGAAACATTCCCCACACAGAAGCCAGATGAGACTAGGCAAAATTTTTAGAGGGGCCGTGCATCATTTTCTGTGCGCGGAAATACAGACCATGCCACTGGTGGACCATACCCGTTCCATGCACCACCTGCAGATGAATACATGCGCCCTCCTGAACAACAGTTCGGGGCTTCTGTCAATAATTATCCTACTATGTCTTTGCATCTCACTAACCTTCAGCAGGGACATCAGGCGATGAACGACTCCTTGCGCCGACATGAGCAGTGGCAGCACCAAGCGAATCAGCAGTTCAGGCAGTTACATGAGGGACAGCAGCACATGCAGACCGGATTAGAGTACCTCATAGAGCAGATGGAATTCCAGCCACCACCTTCACCACATTTCTGGGCCCGGCAACATTCAGCTTGGGGGAGAGCCCCCGCGAGGTGAGCACTCTTTTACCACTGTAAATATTCTATCTTCAGTATTTATTTCAGTATTTACTTTCCAACACTTAATTTTCATCATCAAATTAGAATAATTAGAATTAGTTTTGGTTCTGCTATTTATTCAAAAAAACCTCAATTACTCAGTACTATAATTTAAAATTCTCCTTTGAATTACACGAAGTTTATCTACCTAGATAATTTATTCTGAGAACGGATATCTGTGGGTAGCGTAAAACTTGTAATTCAGTCTAAGTAATTGGCAGATATGATATAAAAAGGTTTGAACTAGTATATATTTTATTCTAAGTGATAGCTAAGCTACAGACATTTTGCAAGATTTAAACCAATCAATTTATAATTTATCTTGCTAATAAGATTTGACTAGACTATTTTGTTATACATTCATGATTGAATCCACAGGCACAAAAATGGGTTTTACTCTATGCAACAAATTATCTCTTAGAAGTCTAAAAGAGAATGTGGGCTATAAAATTAAAAGATGCCATACCATAGAAGTATGAGCCCAAAATATACCATACCAAAAAGGTATGTGCCAAATTTAAAAAAGAGAGTAAAACAATGGGTGCAAAAACACTAGCACATCTCTCAAAAGACAGAAAAGAGAGAATATTGCATAAGAGTTTGAAAATATAAATTTAAATCACTAGCACATTCAATCATGATGTATAGCTTAATAGCTTACTTCAGTCTTATTAGTAGACTCTAATGGTTTTCAAAATTAATAAAACCTCTAGAGCGGGGCAAGAACAAAGAATAAAATATATGCGGTGCTTGCTTGCTTATTCTATCTTTCAATCACCTAAGATTTGATCAAAGTTGAAGAGCCCCACGTCAAAAGGAATAAGAATAAGTTTGAAAGATAGATAGATGAAATATAATCCAAAGAGAAATTTTTTAATGCTCAAGCATTTAGAATTAAAACATAAGGAACCCTGGAATTATTATTTCAAGTCAAATTTGCTAAGGGACTAGCAAAGACTTAGCTTGGGGGAATTGTTGACGACCGATAACGTCAAAGGAAAACATGAATACACACTAGTATAAGGTTTAAACTGATAATTTCCACGAGTTTTGCATATTCTGTGATTTTTTGGGATTATTTCAGAAAGCACCGAAAATAGGATTAAGGTGTTAATTGGCCATGAAACTTATCCGTGACGAAAGGGCGACACTAGAGGATTAAGTTAGACTCCAGAAGACACCAGGCACAACGGGGGAGCGAACGGCTGCAAGGTGGGGCCGGCCGACCCCACCCTAGCGTCGGCCAGCCCCTGCAGTTAGGGTTCGCCCCACCCCTTCCGGAAGCTTCTTCCACCGCCTTTGAGGAGCCATCTCGACCACTCGTTAAGTCGGTTTGATCCAACGGCGCGTGTGCACTCCACCAGAAGACAACCCCAGATTCAATTTATTCCTCCTGCTTCATTTGTCAAGAGTAGTCAGAAGTTAGGGTTTCCAGAGATTAGAAGTAGAGCTCTAGTTCTTCAAGTTCTTAGTATAGGCATCTAGCGAGGTTCAAGTAGAGATCGGGCGCTCCGCTCGGGATTCCAGATCTGTCTTCTAGAAATTAGTAATATTATCTTATATTTCATTATGACTTTGCTCTACTTCAATATATTGCTATTTATTTAGTTCTTAGTTTATTCTAGTTGCATATTTGATATAGATGTGGTTGATGATGATTATTGTTATATGATCGTAAAGTGCCTAATTTAGTACTCAAGTGAGACAGGTGGTGCACATTATGTAGACGTGGTGTCTAGATATTTTGTGTACCTACAGAGGCACCCTGATGTGCCAGGTCGTGTGGTAGTCCGCGTAAGTGATAGCTGTGTTGGTTCCTCTGTAGTCCACCCCCCATACGTAGGACTAGCAGAGCGGGGTCGTGAAGGAGGTGACGGTTGCATCTTAAAATCCTCATTAGTTGATGCTCCTTATGATGTTTTCTGAGTTTAACACACTATAGATGAAAATGTGTAGCATGGCGTAGGCTATAGACTTTATATTAGTAATTACATAGGTTTTTTTTATTTATTTGAATATCATGATTGTCTTACTACATTAGTGAGTCTTTATTTTCTATCTCTGGAATACCATTTACTTCATTACTCAGTTATCACTTATCATTTATCATATTTTATCGATTAGTTATCGCTAAAGCATTAGTACTATTGGTTAAGATAGATTTACATAATTATAATTTCCTTAGTTCATATAAGATCCCTAAGTCTAATAAATAGAATGCTGCTTTATCCTCTTGGCATAAAATAAATCAACGATACTCGAAATACTTCCTGGGTGAAATGCTGCAACGGGAGAATTATCTGTGCGCTTGCGGATATATTCTATTTAGAGTTATTGCGTGTAGATTATTTTACTCCTTGGTTTTGGCATCATGTTAGGGATGAAAACTTAATATGAAGTGATGCTAAAAATACCAACAGTTCTTCTATACCCACCAGCATTACAATGAACAAATGACATTCCAAAACTACATCCACACCTCTCTTGCTCACAATGAGGAGAATTGAAATGACCAACGTCAGTGGGACCAAACTGTTGACGGTTCTTAAGTATTAATTTTAATTATCAAATAAACAAGAGAAAGGACCAATATGCAACCAACACCTAGAATTAGGGTTTGATCTGACAGAATTCCACGAGTTTTGTTGTTTATCTGTTTCTGCAGGGGGTTATCAGGAAATAAGGAAGAAAGGCCCACATGTCGGGATTACATAGAGATATCAACGCACCGCACGATTTTCTACCATCTAGAAGACTCCAGAAGCCACGAGAAGAAGACGGAGGCCGAAAGGGGCCAGGCCCAGGGCGCCCGCCCTGGTGACCTGGGCGCCCGCCCCCTGCTGGATGCAGTTCGGGACTCTCTTCGCACGGGATATTCCACCGACCTATTGGATCAAGGAAAACATAGTACCACCCCGCCTACCGACCCAAAAACACATAGAAGGGAAGGACTATATAAGGAGACCCCCTGGCCCCTGGAGAAGACATGAAGAAATTATCATAGAGACTGAGGGGTGCCCTCGAAGGAAAACCTCTTCTCTAATTAATATTTCTTTTTTAGGCTTAGCAACCAATGTAAGGTAGAAATAGATCTTCTAGTTTCTACTAGATTGAGAGAGATAGAGTGG
Organism: Sorghum bicolor; assembly: GCF_000003195.3. NCBI lineage: Eukaryota > Viridiplantae > Streptophyta > Magnoliopsida > Poales > Poaceae > Sorghum > Sorghum bicolor. The sequence continues at coordinate 23,791,889 of NC_012878.2, read as the reverse complement.
AGGTGTAGATTGGAGGAAGCCCGGCCTGTCGGTGTCTACTCCAAGCTTGTACCTGCGGGATCAAGTTCTCCTAACCCGAAGCTTGCTCCTAGGATTCTTCAGTATTTCGACTTCTAAATTCTAGTAAGTTCTTGTTTTATTGTTCTTATGGTTTATGAGTTTACTTTAATCTCTTCGCGTAGAGTTTAGAGTAATCATTGCTGGCGTAAACGTGGTGTTTAGGCTGGGGTACTCATAGATATTCCCTGACTAGCTGGACCGTGGTAGTAGTGAGGAACGTGACAATTCCGAGTTACCTTTGTAGATCACATCTCGTTAGCAGGAAGGATAGGGTTTATAGGTGCGGGTTGAACATCTTTTGTGGTGTCTAGATTCCGTTAGCCTCCCCATTAGAACAGTAGATCATCCTTACCAAGGTTAGAAGGAGACTACGGTTGCAGTCTTCTCTATTTATCACTCACATCGAAAGACATTCTTTGTGCCTAAAGGTTAGTAGTAATAGACCGGTTAGTCAGATGCACTCTTTGTCCTAGTGGTAAAAAAATAAATACGATACTCTGGATAATTTCCCGGGTGAAGTGCTCACCGATATCCGTGCGCTTGCGGATCAATTCCTTATTGTGTTCCCAAATATCAACAAGCATTTCTGGCGCCGTTGCCGGGGAGAAAGACGGTTGCTGAGATAACCTGAGTCTTACTATTAGCTTGTATCTATACTTTTATCTTTTCTTATCTTTTATATTCTTTATTTATTTTCTTTACTCTTACCTTATGGAAAACCAAAATTCTAAATCGATCCATGAGTCTGCAATCCCTTCAGCAACTGACCTTTTACCATGGGAATCATCACAGCCTATCCAAACATCCCAGTATAAGTTAAGTTCTAGGTTGATTGCCATGATTCAAAACCTATCTTTTTCGGGAAAGGAAGACGAAAACCCTTACCTTCATATTAGAGATTTTGAGCAAACATGTGATTGTCTTCGCATTGAAGGCATTTCTGATAAAACTTTACGTTGGAAGCTTTTTCCTTTTTCTTTAAGGGGAGAAGCTAGAAAATGGTACAGTAAGAAGGTAAGTCAACAACAAGGTGAATGGGGAGTTTTACGAGCCAAATTTTGTCTAGATTTCTATTCCCTTGACCGTATAGCCGACCTTAGACTCGAAGTCCTATCTTTTAAACAAAAAGATAATGAAACTTTGGGAAAATCCTGGAAACGTTTTTCTAATCTTTTAGAATCTGGTCCAAACCTTAATCTTGAAGACCCTGTTCTTTTATTTCACTTTTTTCGAGGTCTTTAGAAAAATCACAAACAAATGCTTCACACAATGTCTAGAGGTTCTTTCTTTCGCATCCCTGCTGATGAAGCTAGAGTGATCCTAGATAGAATCCTAGAAGCTGAGATGGATAATACCCTTCATGATGAAACCCACGAAGCCAAAGTAGACACTCTGCCAAATTCTTCATCTACTTTAGCTATCCCAAGTTCTGAGCCACAAGAGGAAGAAATTCCACCACCGGACTTCATGCAGGATATAGAATCCGATCTTTTTGCTGATTTTGGAAATATTTCAAACTACCATTCTATTGACAAACCCCAAAACGGTCAGTTTAGCATTTATTTGCCAAGTGAATATCAATTGAGAGAGCTTATCTCAGTCATGAGTAGCGAATGGTTGGAGGAATCAGAGCTTTCCTCTGATGTGATCCGTTTGGACACACCCTCTATAACTATACGCTGTGCTTATAATTCTGATCGATTTAATGCTCTCTATAATCCTGTTGTCGGGATCAACATCATGTCTGAATCTTTTGCACTTAAACTATTTAAAAATCTTGTCTTAACCCCCACAACAAAGGTCATAAAGGAATCTTCGGGACGGTTAGTCCCCAGTCTTGGAATTATTAATGTCCTACCTCTTATGGTAGAAGGCTCCATGGTTCATTTGAACTTCTATATCTTTGATACATGGGACTTCGACCTGTTGATAGGACAACCTTTTAGAAGACTCCTTTATGAAGGTCATACTGGAAAGCTACACATTTCTTTTGGAAAAAACTTTAAATTCCCAATAACAATTTCACACTCCTTAAACAATAAGGTCGAATCATATCTTTTGCCTGATCCTATGGAGGAAGTAAAGGCTGCATCTCTAGAGCTTTTAGATGAACCAGACTTAGAAGACGAAACTCCTTTCTTCACTGAAGAAGAAGACGAACCTTCTGAGCCTGAACCCTTAGATGAGTTTGCAGAAACACCTAGACCTCCCATAGAGCTTAAAAATTTACCACCCGGTCTTACCTATGCTTTCCTAAACAATAATCCAGAGTTCCCTGTAATCATGAGCGATAAACTCACTTAGGATCAAACTCTGCGATTAATGACCATTCTTGAAAAACATCACTCAGTTTTTGGCTACTCACTTCAAGATCTTATAGGAATCAGTCCTATGATTTGTACCCATCGTATTCCAACAGATCCTTCTGTTACACCCTCTCGAGAACCCCAACGTAGACTTAACAACACTATGAGAGAGGTAGTTAAAAAGGAAGTTATAAAGTTGCTGCATGCAGGGATTATATATCCTGTGCCGCACAGTGAGTGGGTAAGCCCAGTGCAAGTTGTGCCTAAAAAGGGAGGCATGACTGTTATTATGAATGAAAAGAACGAGCTAATTCCGCAACGCACCGTCACAGGATGGCGGATGTGCATAGACTATAGAAAATTAAATAAAGCCACGAGAAAGGATCACTTTCCTTTGCCTTTCATAGATGAGATGCTAGAGTGGTTAGCAAACCATTCGTTCTTCTGTTTCTTAGATGGATATTCAGGATATCACCAAATCCCGATCCATCCCGATGATCAAAGCAAAACCACTTTTACATGCCCATATGGAACTTATGCTTATCGTAGAATGTCTTTTGGGTTATGTAATGCACCAGCTTCTTTTCAAAGATGCATGATGTCTATATTTTCTGATATGATTGAAGAGATTATGGAAGTTTTCATGGATGATTTCTCTGTTTATGGAAAAACTTTTGATAGTTGTCTTGAAAACTTAGACAAGGTTTTGCAAAGATGTGAAGAAAAGCACTTAATCCTTAATTGGAAAAAAATGTCATTTTACGGTTAGGGAAGGAATAGTGCTGGGACACCTAGTATCTGAAAGAGGTATTGAGGTAGACAAAGCTAAAGTTTAAGTAATTAAACAACTACCTCCACCTGTGAATATAAAAGGAATTCGAAGCTTTCTTGGCCATGCTGGTTTTTATCGTAGATTCATAAAAGATTTTTCATTCATTGCTAGACCACTTACTCTTTTGCTAGCCAAGGACGCTCCTTTTGAATTTGATGATGCATGTCTAACATCTTTCAATTTATTAAAGAAAGCACTCATCTCTGCACCAATCATTCAACCCCCTGATTGGTCGTTGCCTTTTGAAATTATGTGTGATGCTAGTGATTATGTTGTGGGGGCAGTATTGGGACAAACTAAAGATAACAAGCATCATGCAATTGCTTATGCTAGTAAAACTTTGACAGGAGCTCAACTTAATTATGCAACCACTGAAAAAGAGCTTCTGGCTGTTGTCTTTGCCATTGATAAATTTAGATCTTATTTAGTTGGAGCTAAAATAATTGTTTACACTGATCATGCTGCACTAAAATATTTGCTCACTAAAAAAGATGCTAAACCTCGCCTGATTAGATGGATCTTATTACTCCAAGAATTTGACTTAGAAATAAAAGATAAAAAAGGAGTAGAAAATTCTATTGCAGATCACTTGTCTAGAATGTATTTTAAGAGTCCACAGGAAACCCCCATCAATGATTCACTCCGGGACGACATGCTCTACGAGATTAACAGGTCTGACCCCTGGTATGCAGATATTGTTAATTTTATGGTTTCAGGGTATGTACCACTAGGAGCAAACAAGAAGAAGCTTATTCAAGAAAGTCATTCACATATATGGGATGACCCATACCTCTTCCGAGTATGCTCTGATGGCTTACTCAGGAGATGTGTGACCACTGAGGAAGGATGGAAGATCATCGACAGATGTCATTCATCACCATATGGAGGTCACTATGGAGCATTCCGTACACATTCAAAGATCTGGCAGTGTGGATTCTACTGGCCTACAATGTATGAAGACACGAAGCAATATATCAGAAGATGTGGGCCATGTCAAAGGCACGGGAACATAAATACAAGAGATGCAATGCCACTCACCAACAACCTTCAGATTGAGCTCTTTGATGTCTGGGGAATAGACTACATGGGTCCATTTCCTCCATCAAAGAAGTGTGAGTACATCTTGGTGGCAGTTGACTATGTCTCCAAGTGGGTAGAGGCATTACCTTGCAAGCATGCCGACAACGTCAGTTCAAAGAGGATGTTTGAAGAAATTATATTTCCAAGATTTGGAGTTCCCAGAGTAGTGATAAGTGATGGAGGAGCACACTTCATCGACAAACGCTTCAAGCAATACCTATCAAGACATGGAATCTGTCACAACGTCGCTACCCCCTATCATCCTCAGACAAGTGGCCAAGTAGAGACTTCCAACAAACAAATCAAGAATATTCTTCAGAAGACAGTAAATGAAACGGGAACGGCGTGGAAAGACAAGTTACCCGATGCACTCTAGGCTTACCGGACAACATACAAGACCCCAATCGGAATGTCTCCATAAGACTTGCCATCTACCTGTTGAACTAGAGTTTAAGGCACACTGGGCCATAAAGAGATGGAATATGGACCTAGATGTTGCTGGAGATTATAGAAGAATGCAACTATCAGAATTGGAAGAATGGCGAGAGAAAGCATATCATAATTCAAAGATTTACAAAGAAAGAGTCAAAAGGTGGCATGACAAGAGAATCAAAAAGAAGGAGTTCACACCCGGAGATAAGGTATTACTTTTTAATTCCAGGGTGAAGCTTTTCGGGCATGGAAAACTCCAGAGCAAATGGGAAGGACCATTCAAGGTAATTAATTCATCATCCCACGGAGCTATCACACTTCAAAATAGCGAAGGTACGTTATTCAAGGTAAATGGTCAACGTCTTAAATTGTTTTTAGAGCCCAATGAGGAATTTGAAGAAATAGACGTAGTCCATTTTTACCTTCCCATGGAGAGTTAGAGCCCGACACTTTTAGTCTGATGTTTTTGGGTCATATATATATTTTTCTAAATAATTTCGCATCTAGAAACGCGCTCGGAAAAGTGGGCCCACAGAGGGGCCAGAGAGAGGGCGGGCGCCCAGCTCCTGTTCCCCCTCGGTCCCGACTTTCTCTGTTATGGAAAATGCACTTATGGTAATTCGAATAATCCCTCGGACGGAAAGTTTCGCACGCACGTCGACGGGAGAAACCCGAACAACCCATAGAGGCACTTTTTGACCCCTATATAAACAGACCCCTGACCTCAGTTTTCAAACACCAATCCACCAAGCCTTCTCTCCTTCAATTAGAGCTTGATTAGTTCCTTGCTGCTCCTATGGCCAAGAAGTACCACGATGATTGGGAAGTCGTCCCCTTCAACCTCAACATGGAGCCTGTGGAAGACCCCGATGCCCGTGCTCTCGTCCCGGCCAACACAGAGCGATAGCTAGAAGCCATGCCATTACGCCAACGCAGCTCCGCCCAATCTTACCATGCTCAACCAGTTCTCACCGCACCACCACAACCCCTACTTCTCAAAGGATCATCATCCAAGACGAAGACCACTATCAAGGTGCCAATTGGCACAAGGATCCTTCCACCTAGACCCAATGAGAGGGTCATTGGAGTCAAGACCAACCGGAGCGGCGAGATCAGCAGCGTTCGCTACACTACGGAGGAGGAAAGACCTTACTTTGAAGGGATTAGAGCTGCCAAAGTCCGTTTCATCCCTCCAAAGGCAGCCCCGAAGCACGCTCTCAATGCTTTTGAGACACCTCCCAAGCGTCGCAAGACTATAATGGATATTGATGAGGACGTTCGCAGACTAGACAGAATTATCATAGACCTCCAGTCCTCGATTAATTCCCTCACTAGGCAGCTCTCTAACGACAAAACCATTATACTAGGCCTTAGGCAGGATCTTGCCAATGCCAACAAGAAGATCAAGGAATTAGAGCGCCGCTAAGTTATCTAAATTAGACCTTGAGGCAATACATCTTAGTCATTTATCTTTAAATTCGGTTTAGGTTTGCTATTATCATCAGTTTACTATTATCATCAGTTTGCTACTAGTCTTTTGTAATAAATGCCTCAAGATTAATAAAGAGTATTATTATTATTATTATTATTATTATTATTATTATTATTATTATTATCATTATTATTATTATTATTATTATTATTATTATTATTATTATTATTATTATGCCTTGTGTGTCTCTACTTTATTTTTACAAGAAAGCAGAAAACAAGTATGGGGGAGATCCCTCGACATGCTAAACACACTCCGACCACACCACTCCACAATTCAGGTACACACTTTGCACACTTTACTCTACACATACAACTATTTTGGATTATGCAGATTACTGTTTCCGACATGATAAATTAAAAAGATTAAAATATTTCTAATCATGATTAATCTCAATCTGTGATATTTCCTGAAAACTTGCAATTATTATAAAATCATTTTAAAACCCTGTGTTACTTAAGTCATTGTGGAATATGTGATGGTAGAGTATGAGTTTCTTATTCTTGATATCATTGTTGCTTGGAGAATTCATTTCAAAATATTCAAAACTCTAGCTACCATCCTCAGTGTTTTATATGCCTGATAAAACTAAAAATATTAATTATGATTATAAAAGCTATCTACTCTGTATTGAGTTTGTCCAAAATGAGTTAGACCCTTGTTGAGAGGTTTATCATGCTCCTAAGATCAAGACATTATTTCAGAAAGATTCACTCTTCCGAAGTATTATTGCATTAGAGGCATGGGTTATGCAAAAATAGAGATATTTCGAGGAAATAAAAAGGAGCAAGTGCTCGACAACCTCGCAGAAAAAAAATGGACAAGTGTCCGGCAGTAGAATTAGGGGCACTTTGGTATCCACTTAAAAAAAAGAGAAGAAAAAGAGAAAATGATAGCGCATGGTCCCTCTAATAAGCAATATGCCAGCAAGAGTTGACAAAGATTTTAATTTCCAAAGTCTTTGATCTAAGAGTATGACATTCCCCTCCTCGGATCCCGTTTTGATCAGGCAATAAATGCAAAGTAAGTATGCTTGAGAATTTTTGCAAAATTAAAACAGCCTCAGTGAGATATATATAAAAGATAATGAGTGATCTGAGAGAACCTATGAGGATAAAAAGGTATGCTAACTTTCTTTCAAAAATATACCAAAAACTCCAAGTGACAGGATTGAGAAGAAAGGATCTTTACTCTTAACCATAAACATCCCTGACTATGGTACACAGTGGAATTTTTAACACCCTGCAATTATAAAGAGAATGTTTTAAATGTTTACCTCAGATATTGTTCTTAACCATCCTTTTCTCGAGGACGAGTAAAAGCCTAAGTATGGGGGTATTTGTTGACGGTTCTTAAGTATTAATTTTAATTATCAAATAAACAAGAGAAAGGACCAATATGCAACCAACACCTAGAATTAGGGTTTGATCTGACAGAATTCCATGAGTTTTGTTGTTTATCTGTTTCTGCAGGGGGTTATCAGGAAATAAGGAAGAAAGGCCCACATGTCAGGATTACATAGAGATATCAATGCACCGCACGATTTTTTACCATCTACAAGACTCCAGAAGCCACGGGAAGAAGACGGAGGCCAAAAGGGGCCAGGCCCAGGGTGCCCACCCTAGTGACCTGGGCGCCCGCCCCCTGCTGGATGCAGTTCGGGACTCTCTTCGCACGGGATATTCCACCGACCTATTGGATCAAGGAAAACATAGTACCACCTCGCCTACCGACCCAAAAACGCATAGAAGGGAAGGACTATATAAGGAGACCCCCCTGGCCCCTGGAGAAGACATGAAGAAATTATCATAGAGACTGAGGGGTGCCCTCGAAGGAAAACCTCTTCTCTAATTAATATTTCTTTTTTAGGCTTAGGAACCAATGTAAGGTAGAAATAGATCTTCTAGTTTCTACTAGATTGAGAGAGATAGAGTGGAGGTGTAGATTGGAGGAAGCCCGGCCTGTCGGTGTCTACTCCAAGCTTGTACCTACGGGATCAAGTTCTCCTAACCCGAAGCTTGCTCCTAGGATTTTTCAGTATTTCGACTTCTAAATTCTAGTAAGTTCTTGTTTTATTGTTCTTATGGTTTATGAGTTTACTTTAATCTCTTCGCGTAGAGTTTAGAGTAATCATTGCTGGCGTAAACGTGGTGTTTAGGCTGGGGTACTCATAGATATTCCCTGACTAGCTGGACCGTGGTAGTAGTGAGGAACGTGACAATTCCGAGTTACCTTTGTAGATCACATCTCGTTAGCAGGAAGGATAGGGTTTATAGGTGCGGATTGAACATCCTTTGTGGTGTCTAGATTCCGTTAGCCTCCCCATTAGAACAGTAGATCATCCTTACCAAGGTTAGAAGGAGACTACGGTTGCAGTCTTCTCTATTTATCACTCACATCGAAAGACATTCTTTGTGCCTAAAGGTTAGTAGTAATAGACCGGTTAGTCAGATGCACTCTTTCTCCTAGTGGTAAAAAAATAAATACGATACTCTGGATAATTTCCCGGTGAAGTGCTCACCGATATCCGTGCGCTTGCGGATCAATTCCTTATTGTGTTCCCAAATATCAACACAAACCACCACACAGACGTTGGCCTCTATTCCAGAAGGACAAGACCAAGCCAATAACACTCTAAGTGATATCTTCGCATTCCTATAGATCCCGAAAGAAGACTAGCTTGGGGGAGGACCCCCATTATCAAGGTAAGTTTTCTTTTTCCCTGAATTTTGATTTATTTCCTTTCTCTTAAATTAATATTAGTTGTTTAATTTGTTTAAGTTTGAGTTTGCTTAAAAATGAAAACCAAATAAAAAGAGTGTGTAATATAAGTTTGCTTTATTTTTCTATTAAGTTTGCTATAAATAAAATATGTAGAGATGAAGAAGGCATGATGGAAATGATGAATAGTTGCTCTGCCTTAATTCTTTTCAAATGCCTAGTTTTAAATTTGAATTCTCCCATGGATTGGATAAACTATTAGACAACTGAATTTACTCTACACTTTAAACCTGTGGGAGCATATGCTTAAACTAAGTCTAGGTAGTTGATGGATATGATATGATATAGTCTGAGCTGTTGTTTATTATGTTCCTAGTGCTATTAAATCTAGAGGTTTATTTTATGAAAATTAAAATGCTTCATGATGAGTTCTATGTATGATAAAGAATATAAAATTCCTACCATGGCCATATTTATTTAGAATAGGAAGCCTCCACATATATATAGGGCTTTGTGTTTGCTCGAGCTATGTTGACCCTTAGGAACTCATCATATAACTAATACCGGTATCACGCACACTCATGTTCACCCTTTTGCTGCTTCTACTCTAGAAGTACGCACCACATAAATATTCCATATTTACCTATCCAAAGATGTTCCACTCTTACACTAAGAGTGAACACCAAAAATATTTCCCTTGCTTATTTGCTAGCCAATTATCTTAAGTTCAATGTTCTAAGTTTTATCTCTTATTCCTCTATAAAATATATGTTACAAAAAGAATTGATGGGCTGCCAGAAAATTATTGGACAAAATTCCATAAAAAAAGAAAAGAAAGAAAGATTTATGAGCCCAAGTTTATTATCAATTTTTCAAGTTCAAAGTTTGAGGAATCATTCCAAGTAAATGAGCATTAGAATTATTTTGCACCCCTTCTCCTTCCACAAACATTCTCTAATTCAGCATCCACATATAAAACCACACATGCACAAACCAGTTGATTATGTGGTGAGTTCATTTGGATCCATGGTTCGATCAGATCCAATGCATTAGCTATCTCCACACCTATGAGCTCCACATAAGCTTTATTAGATATGGGGTGGAGAGAGAGTGAAGGTTATATTAATGCCTTGTATACTACATATCTTGATAGCAAGAGAAAATGCATCACTCCTTTCAATGCCTTAGAGAGGATCTAAAAATACCACATAATGAGAGACTTGAAAGGATCATACTAAAGAACTCTGAGTTTTATTTTGAAAATTATAAAAAGTCTAGGATAGAGGTAGAACAACAGAGCATGAGACAATATTGCTTGACTTAATTGTTCTATCTTTCAACTGCTCAAGACCCAAGTATAGATAAAAGTCCCATGGTTGAAAGAAACATGAGTAAGTTTGGAAGTTATGATAGTTCACTCTAGTCTAGGGATGGGTTCTTATTTAAAGCATTTGTACTTGTGAGGTGTGAAAGCATTGTAGCAACTCCTGATCCATCCTTTCTAGCTATTTGCTTAGGGACAAGCAAAAGGCAAGCTTGGGGGAGTTTGTTGACGGTTGTTAACCATCAAAATTATATGTCAACCAAGGAGAAGAAAGGGGAATAAAACTAAACATCTCCATAGACTTAGGGTTTTTACTGACAATTTCCACGAGTTTTAGTGAATTTCTGTTTCTACAGGGGGTTATCAAAATAATAACAATAGGAGATCCACATGTTAGATTTACATAGAGAGAAGACCCGAATGTCAACTCCAGAAGACTCTAGAAGACTCGGGAAGGCATGCCCTGAAAACTGGGGCCCACCTACCATAGCGTAGGGGCGGGCGCCTAAAGGGGGACAGGGGCAGTTGTTGGTATAAATTAACTGCACTCCTTTAAATAAGATTTAAGTAAGATTATCTACTATAGCATACTATCAGCTCAAAAATCAACATAGACACTATGTCTAATTTGATTCAAGTAGACATTTTAACCACGTGTAATTAAAAGCCTTTGAGAGTAAGATCACCACTCCTAAACTAGGCACCATGCTTTATTTAAGAGATGTATGAAGCTACACAAAACCTAAACATATACTGTAGCAAACAAGAGGAGAATGAGAGCATTACAGAGATTTACTCAATAGTGATGGTAGAGTATGATCGCAGTGAGAAATATTATTTTATTTTTAGATGTAGATGAATTGTATGCATGCAAGGAGCTAAACATGATGTGGATGCGAAAACTAAATGAAGTGGATGCATGGATGATTCAAAGTAAACATGCAGTGGTATGCAAGAAAATAAAAATATAACTACTCATAAGGTTTAAAGCCCATGAGTAAGACTATCTCACCTTGATCACACTTACCATGATGCAGAACTGGGATGAGTGGCGTAGCGTAAATATCTGTCACATGTGATGGGGGTTGTATTCTTGTGACGATGACCTTTTCTCCAATCTACACATGGTTAGAATAAATAATATATATGTGTATACACAAACTTGTGAGATGGCAGGGTTCCAGAATGATGGATCTTGAATGTTCAAGCACCCTGGGTTCTTCAATCTTGTGGAATCTTGTCGCAAGGTCGAAGCGGCATCTGATGTCCTGTCTATTCCACACTCAACAGAACAAAGCGGTAATCCTACTAAAGCTAGAGGCATATTAGATTAGCATATATCAAGATCATTATCAAAATCTTTACGCCAATTGTTTCCCCGGCAACGGCACCAAAAATGCTCGTTGGTATTTCTTATGCATAATTAAAATATGAAGGATTCCGCAAGCGCACAGAAGACCATTGTAGCATTTTACCGGGAGTATTCCAGGTATCGTTATTTATATTTTACCACTAGGAAACAATGGATAAAGACATTGATAGTTCACTATCATGTATCTACTAACTAATACACCAACTAGACTAAAGTAGGGGTAACTAATAGATGTTATGAATTATGCATATATGACACACACCGGACAATTCTATGATAAAAGAGTAGATAGCTAAATTGAGAGGACAACAGGAGAGTTTAAGGTTCCTAAATACTTCTCTATTACTAGGGTTCCATAATAACTAATTCATGGTAGGTAAAGCAATCACAAAATAACACTTTGGGACATCAGAACACTAGTCATAGAAAGATGAGAAGGGGACTAGGAAGCTCCGACTACGGTCCTACAGTACCAATCCATACATGGTGGAATACGTTTCCTGTCAGGGCTGTCACCACCTGAGCCTACCACAACTATCCATAGAACTGGGTGCAATCTCAGGTAACCTATAGTCTAGACACCATGTCTCTACTACCAATTACTACTCTAGTCACAATTAATAACTAGAGCAACCGATGCGGGCGGAGATCCTATGCCAAAGTATAACAACTATACTAGCCAATCAAATGTAATGCATAAAAGTAAATAGAAAAGATAAAATATATTAAAGCATAAGTATTACAAGAAAAGATGCAAAGATATACCAAAAGTCTGATGACTCCTCCAGAAGACTCCTCCCGAAGACTCCTCCAGAACCTAGGCGTCACGCTGCTCTACCTAACTCTCAACTAGAACTAATCTACTATATTGGAAAGTTTAGTCTTAATTCTCTAGAGGTGAGAGGTCATCCATTCGAGGGACACCTCTACATCTCCATAATGTGGTGCCCCCAGGGAGGGGGTCTGCCTCTTTATTTATAGCCTAGAAAAGCCTCCCACCTCTTCTAGACAGGCGATGTGGGACAAATTCGTCCACCGTTTGCTCTGTTGGGTTATTATACATCAACTTGGGCCTTCTAGTTATCCCTCATATGAGCCCACTCAAGGGAGCAGCTTGGGGCGCCTCTCTTGGACCTCTATCATGCCATATGAGCCTCTTCTCATGTCATGGTCCTTGCTTGGGCGTGGGGCCCATTAGTGGTAATTCTTCTTTATTTGTAAAATTAATATCATTCCACACCAGACTCGAAATATAGCAAATGATATGTCCGTTTTGATCGTCTCGTCAAGCCCGTCGCAATGGTGTAGTCTAAATCATCCTTTGACGTACTTTTATTTGATGGAAAATTGCATATTCCTACAAACAAGTGAGAACACCAAAACTTATGGAACTTGTTAGAATCAAACCCTACAACTATGCTTTATGGTTGATATCATGTTATATTGAGCAATAGTTGAGGGTATAAAATAGGCATTAAGGACCATCAACACTCACCAATAGATGAACCCGAACCCTCCTCTTCCAAGTAAGTTTGTCATCACTTACTTATAAAGATGAAGATATGGGGTACGTTTGTCCAAGCCTCATGCAACATGTAACTTTAATTAACATCTCATACCATGTTGCTAATTTGTCTTGGTCATTTCTACCTTATGCTATGCTCAAACATAACTTGCTAAAATATATAATAAAATGCTCCTGTCGTTCACCATACATATTCTTGGTTCTATGTGAATAAATACCTTTAGTCTTGCAAACTTCCTTATTTTATTATAAGTATGGTTTAAAATATTACTTAAAGATTATGAAAATCAAGCATACTTATATAAGAATTTATTTGTACATATAGACTAACCCCTCCTACTTAAAAAATTTTTAAATCATATTAGGAGACTATTCGTAGAATCAATTCAAGGTTAAGAGTATGCTTCAAAATAATATCCTTGCTTTAATCTTGATATATAAAAAAATATATTAATTAAATTAGTGAATCATTGAAAATATGAGCTACAAACTTATCTTTAACGCTTAGGCAAACACTATTCGTACTTTGATAAATAGTATATTCCTTCTGGTATGTGTTGTCCACTAACCCCTTGTAGAAAAGACATAATGAGAGAAGCAGAAGGTTTGAAGAGTGAGAAAGGAGTGCAACATATGAGACAAGATGAATAACCCATGGTACAAGAAAAAAAAGAGAGACCATTGAAATTCATTTACCCTTCATCACTCTAATGAAGGTAGCACCTTAAGATAAGTGGTATTAATTTCTTCTTGATCTTGGTATGCAATAAATGAAAATATAACCATGTTAGATTTACAACTTAAATTGATCAACCTGATTAAACTCAACATGATTTGTTCTCTAAGTTTGTTCATAGCACTATTCTTGTAATCCCAGCCTTAACCAAGCTAGAAATACTTTGTCTATTATTCTTGATATATTATAAAGACGAATAGCCTTTCTAATGGTTAAGTAACTTTAGTCTTTATCTCACAAGTTTAAATATCATATTTATACTTCTGGTCCTTGCACACATGATAGTAATGAACAATATGAATAATATCAATCTTATTGTGCCCAAGGTTAGAGGATAAATAAATTTCTAATTTTGTTGGTGTTTTCCCACCAACAGAGCCCATGCACTTGATCTCTACCTTGTCTTTATGAAGGTTTTCAACTAGTAATAATGATGCACATAAGATTGGCTTTGAGACACCTCCAATAGAAAGAAATAAGGTGGCACCGCTATTGGGAGCCACTAGTAGACGCACCACCTCAATCTTTACCGTCAAGAGCAACTCAAAGTACTCAATGAACCACTGCAAGGAGAAGTCCAGTTTGAAGGACTAAAAATATCGAACCCTTGTCGTGAGGTAACATCGGTAGTTATCTATATTTACTTCCTTACATGAGTTAATTTTTCTTTAGTATGTTTACTTTTCTATATTGGCAATGCATAAAAATAACAAAAATAAATAGTCTTGCATCAGGCTACATTCATGCATCTTAAAAAATATTAAGCTCCATGTGAAACCCTTGTAGTGTAAAAACTGTAGGAGTTCTCATTGTGGTGGCCTATAGAATAAAAATATATATCATGCATTTGCACTTTATGCATATAAAGCCATAAAATCCAAAAAAAATTAACTGAGCATTCTGCTGCAATACTGCTGTCTTAAAAGTACTTTAAAACCACCACAACACCCAATCCTCCAAAAATGATAATCATTAACATTTTATCCTAATACCGTTCCATGAGTTTTGGTGTTTTATGAGAGCTTTCTGCAAGATGACTCCAAGAGCCAGCTTACCAAGGAATCTTCATCTTCATCACTTGAAGTACACCTTTCTAACATACAGCTGACCCCTGTATGAATGAAGTAACTTCTTAGGTGATGAGATTTAAGTATTCTAGGAAACACTTGCTCTTATAAGCATGAGCTCCTCAATGAGGACCACTCAGCTTCAACGATCAACCATAAGCAAACATCTAGCTTGGGATGACGATCAACCATGAGCTCTCCCCCTAAACCCTAAACTGGACTTCTCCTTGCAGTGGTTCATTGAGTACTTTGAGTTGCTCTTGACGGTAAAGATTGAGGTGGTGCCTCTACTAGTGGCTCCCAATAGTGGTGCCACCTTATTTCTTTCTATTGGAGGCGTCTCAAAGCCAATCTTATGTGCATCATTATTACTAGTTGAAAACCTTCATAAAGCCAAGGTAGAGATCAAGTGCATGGGCTCTGTTGGTGGGAAAATACCAACAAAATTAGAAATTTATTTATCCTCTAACCTTGGGCACAATAAGATTGATATTATTCATATTGTTCATTCCTATCATGTGTGCAAGGACCAGAAGTATAAATATGATATTTAAACTTGTGAGATAAAGACTAAAGTTACTTAACCATTAGAAAGGCTATTCGTCTTTATAATATATCAAGAATAATAGACAAAGTATTTCTAGCTTGGTTAAGGCTGGGATTACAAGAATAGTGCTATGAACAAACTTAGAGAACAAATCATGTTGAGTTTAATCAGGTTGATCAATTTAAGTTGTAAATCTAACATGGTTATATTTTCATTTATTGCATACCAAGATCAAGAAGAAATTAATACCACTTATCTTAAGGTGCTACCTTCATTAGAGTGATGAAGGGTAAATGAATTTCAATGGTCTCTCTTTTTTTTCTTGTACCATGGGTTATTCATCTTGTCTCATATGTTGCACTCCTTTCTCACTCTTCAAACCTTCTGCTTCTCTCATTATGTCTTTTCTACAAGGGGTTAGTGGACAACACATACCAGAAGGAATATACTATTTATCAAAGTACGAATAGTGTTTGCCTAAGCGTTAAAGATAAGTTTGTAGCTCATATTTTCAATGATTCACTAATTTAATTAATATATTTTTTTATA
Source organism: Sorghum bicolor (assembly GCF_000003195.3). Classification (NCBI taxonomy): domain Eukaryota; kingdom Viridiplantae; phylum Streptophyta; class Magnoliopsida; order Poales; family Poaceae; genus Sorghum; species Sorghum bicolor. The sequence goes on along the minus strand of NC_012878.2, from coordinate 23,775,846 downwards.
TATCAAGATTAAAGCAAGGATATTATTTTGAAGCATACTCTTAACCTTGAATTGATTCTACGAATAGTCTCCTAATATGATTTAAAAATTTTTTAAGTAGGAGGGGTTAGTCTATATGTACAAATAAATTCTTATATAAGTATGCTTGATTTTCATAATCTTTAAGTAATATTTTAAACCATACTTATAATAAAATAAGGAAGTTTGCAAGACTAAAGGTATTTATTCACATAGAACCAAGAATATGTATGGTGAACGACAGGAGCATTTTATTATATATTTTAGCAAGTTATGTTTGAGCATAGCATAAGGTAGAAATGACCAAGACAAATTAGCAACATGGTATGAGATGTTAATTGTAGTTACATGTTGCATGAGGCTTGGACAAACGTACCCCATATCTTCATCTTTCTAAGTAAGTGATGACAAACTTACTTGGAAGAGGAGGGTTCGGGTTCATCTATTGGTGAGTGTTGACCGTCCTTAATTCCTATTTTATACCCTCAACTATTGGTCAATATAACATGATATCAACCATAAAGCATAGTTGTAGGGTTTGATTCTAACAAGTTCCATAAGTTTTGGTGTTCTCACTTGTTTGTAGGAATATGCAATTTTCCATCAAATAAAAGTACGTCAAAGGATGATTTAGACTACACCATTGCGACGGGCTCGACGAGACGATCAAAACGGACATATCATTTGCTATATTTAGAGTCTGGAGTGGAAAGATATTAATTTTACAAATAAAGAAGAATTACCACTAATGAGCCCCACGCCCAAGCAAGGACCATGACATGAGAAGAGGCTCATATGGCATGATAGAGATCCAAGAGAGGCGCCCCAAGCTGCTCCCTTGAGTGGGCTCATATGAGGGATAACTGGAAGGCCCAAGTTGATGTATAATAACCCAACAGAGCAAACGGTGGACGAATTTGTCCCACATCGCCTGTCTAGAAGAGGTGGGAGGCTTTTTTAGGCTATAAATAAAGAGGCAGACCCCCTCCTTGGGGGCACCACATTATGGAGATGTAGAGGTGTCCCTCGAATGGATGACCTCTCACCTCTAGAGAATTAAGACTAAACTTTCCAATATAGTAGATTAGTTCTAGTCGAGAGTTAGGTAGAGCAGTGCGATGCCTAGGTTCTGGAGGAGTCTTCGGGAGGAGTCTTCTGGAGGAGTCATCAGACTTTTGGTATATCTTTGCATCTTTTCTTGTAATACTTATGCTTTAATATATTTTATCTTTTCTTTTTACTTTTATGCATTACATTTGATTGGTTAGTATAGTTGTTATACTTTGGCATAGGATCTCCGCCCGCATCGGTTGCTCTAGTTATTAATTGTGACTAGAGTAGTAATTGGTAGTAGAGACATGGTGTCTAGACTGTAGGTCACCTGAGATTGCACCCAGTTCTATGGATAGCTGTGGTAGGCTCAGGTGGTGACAGCCCTGACAGGAAACGTATTCCACCATGTTTGGATTGGTACTGTAGGACCGTAGTCGGAGCTTCCTAGTCCTCTTCTCATCTTTCTATGACTAGTGTTCTGATGTCCCAAAGTATTATTTTGTGATTGCTTAACCTACCATGAATTAGTTATTATGGAACCCTAGTAATAGAGAAGTATTTAGGAACCTTAAACTCTTCTATTGTCCTCTCAATTTAGCTATCTACTATTTTATCATAGAATTCTCCGGTGTGTGTCATATATGCATAATTCATATCATCTATTGGTTACCCCTACTTTAGTCTAGTTGCTGTATTAGTTAGTAGATACATGATAGTGAACTATCAATGCCTTTATCCATTGTTTCCTAGTGGTAAAATATAAATAACGATACCTGGAATACTCCCGGGAAAATGCTACAATGGTCTTCTGTGCGCTTGCGGAATCCTTCATATTTTAATTATGCATAAAAAATACCAACAAACATTTTTGGTGCCGTTGCCGGGGAAATAATTGGCGTAAAGATTTTGATAATGATCTTGATATATGCTAATCTAATATGTCTCTAGCTTTAGTAGGATTACCGCTTTGTTCTGTTGAGTGTGGAATAGACAGGACAGCAGATGCCGCTTCGACCTTGCGACAAGATTCCACAAGATTGAAGAACCCAGGGTGCTTGAACATTCATGATCCATCATTCTGGAACCCTGCCATCTCACAAGTTTGTGTATACACATATATATTATTTATTCTAACCATGTGTAGATTGGAGAAAAGGTCATCGTCACAAGAATACAACCCCCATCACATGTGACAGATATTTACGCTACGCCACTCATCCCAGTTCTGCATCATGGTAAGTGTGATCAAGGTGAGATAGTCTTACTCATGGGCTTTAAACCTTATGAGTAGTTATATTTTTATTTTCTTGCATACCACTGCATGTTTACTTTGAATCATCCATGCATCCACTTCATTTAGTTTTCGCATCCACATCATGTTTAGCTCCTTGCATGCATACAATTCATCTACGTCTAAAAATAAAATAATATTTCTCACTGCGATCATACTCTACCATCACTATTGAGTAAATCTCTGTAATGCTCTCATGCTACCCTTGTTTGCTACAGTATATGTTTAGGTTTGGAGTAGCTTCAGACATCTCTTAAATAAAGCATGGTGCCTAGTTTAGGAGTGGTGATCTTACTCTCAAAGGCTTTTAATTACACGTGGTTAAAATGCCTTCTTGAATCAAATTAGACATGGTGTCTATGTTGATTTTTGAGCTGATAGTATGCTATAGTAGATATTGGAATATAAATTGGGACAGTCCTAAGATGAACTCATACCAGAGATGAAGGGAGACACAACTCACGCGTAGCTAAGAAGAAAGAAGGGTGCCACAAAACATGATTCATTATCAAAAGCACTCACTCCATGAAGTTGCATTCTCTTGCCAACCACTAATTATCAGGAATCAAGAAAAGATTGTCAAGAGAAAAGCATGCAACGTTCTGCACTCTCACCTCTGAGGTTGAGAAGCTGAGACATGAGGAAGATAAGGTCAACTCTAGATGATCCAACTAAGGTCTTCCTCATCGCTGCACACGTTGGTTTGCAAACTCTAAATTTACTATTACATTATTTCTATGAGTTTGAATTGATTCACAATGCCTATATTTAGAATCAAATCATAAGATGGAAAAATAAAATCAATCATTTAGAAATGAGTAATTGTGAATAATAAATGTGCTATGCTAAGTATGTTAAAACATTTTCTTTTATAGCATAGGAATTGACCCTTAGCCTTGTGTTACGACAATGCCCTTGTCATTACTTGTATACTCCTTTGGGTATGTGTTGTCCACTGATTTGTAGGGATAAAATAATAAGAAGAGCTAAAGGTCCAAGCACAAATAAGACAGAGAACAAATAATGGCAAGAAAGGAGTACAACAAAGGAGACAAAATAGCCAAGCATGGAAAGTTTCCACAAGATGTTACGGCTTCAACATGCTTCAATACAAAAGGTAACATCTCTTGTTTTTAATTCAATGATCTAAAATATTGCACATCCTATCTTTGGAAGATGATAGTCATAATTATGAAGTTAAATGCATAGATAGACCATTCTTCTATAATATTGAATAATCTGATCGGCCAAGTGTTTTATGATACAAGCTTGCTAATCATTTGTTCCTATCACCCATGTTTAGTTTGAGCAAAACACATAAACATCAACTTTATCTCATTCAATGTGCCAAAGGCTAGAGTTTAATGAATAAACCTTTTGGTTCTGTCGGAGTTTTCACACCAACAGAGCTCATGCACTTGATCTCTGCCTTGTCTCTATGAGCAAGACACACTTTAGTGAACTCCCTGAGAATCCTAAAGTGAAGATCCTAGATCTATGAACATGCACACAGAGCGAAGATGTTTCTAGCTCCCAGAACTTGTGCTTGACTCTAAACCGTTGGAGAAGCAATAAACATAGGTGACACCATCTCAAGAGGTGCAACTATCATGGTCTCCACCTTTGGGACCAGATAAAGCACCTAAGAATTAACATGGTAAGAGGTAATGTTTGGAGGACTTAAAATCACCGAACGCCATGCCAAGAGATAACTTTGTATTTATCTACATTTTCCTTTAAGCATATTTATTTTTCTTAACAGCATTAGTAGTTGCACCTTTATTGTTTATGCATTAGAAAAGAAAATAAAAATGTATTGCATTGCATTTAGAAAACTACTAAGCCCCGTGTATTTAATATGTGATGCAACAGTTTACATTCTTATCTACTGTGGTGGCACAAAAATAAGTTTTAGCATATTTATTTTCCTATCTGCATACTATAAATATGAAAAGTATATAAAAAAAATAATATTGATCCTGCAAAAAGATAAATGGGTATAAGAAAGTTCTAGACTCTCAAAGTTTAGAGGTTTATTACTAACGCTTAATTAGTTCCACAAGCTTTGTTGTCTATTTGAGCTTCATAGGCTTCAAAGGACCAAAAAGAACTAATAGACAGAAGGACGTCCTATGCCCTGTCAGAGTACTGTTCACACGAGGCAAGTGTTGTTTCTGATAGCAAGTACCTACGATACTCCAGGAGGATCAGTATGTCTTCACTGCCCGTCAGCAATCTCAACAGACTATGTCAACATCCAGCTTGGGGGAGAGCAACCCCCGTACACCGAGCTAAGTATCCCTTACTCATTAATATATTTATTCCTAGTGCGTTATGACAAGATAAAAGATGAATAATCTAAGAAACCCAATAAATGTTTTATCTTTCATAATTAATCTTGCTAGGAAAGCTCTTGATGAATCTGTTAAGATGAACCTCTAGAATTAACTCTTATATGGAGATGATGAATAGTTGCTTTGCCGTAATTCCTTGCAAGTACCTAATTTTCAACGTTGTACTCTCTTAAGTTTTAGGCACAACTATTTAGACTTAAGATTTGCTCTGAGCCTAAAACTTATGGTAGCAAATGCTTGATCTAAGTCTAGGTAGTTGACGGATATGATATCTGAAGGTTTTGAGCTGCTATCAATCTTGCTCCTAGAGATGCTGGAATTCTAGAGAATTTTATTTTGAAAATCTTAAATTGCTACATGATGAGTTCCTTTATGACGTGAGTTTTAAAATTCCTACCACAGCCAATTACTCATGCTTACTAGATTAGGAAAACCTCCACTTATATTTCAACCTATAAACATTGAGAGTAGTTAAGCTGTGTAGACCCTATGGAACTAGTCATGCAGTTAAAGTCAATATTATGTGCTCTATATCTATTGATCTTAGCTACTTTTTGTCTTCAGAAGTATGCAACCACTTTCATCCACCACAATCACTATGTGCTACTTCTGTTCCTGGAAGTACCACCCACATATACGCACTACACTCTGTGTTGTTTCTATCCTAGAGACATGCACATATGTTGTTCCTACCCTAGGAGTACGCATTCCTTCATTCACTCACACACAGTCTATATCCACTTAGAAAATGTTCTACTCCTACACTGGGAGAGGACACCCAAAAATATTCAATGTCTTATTCTACTTATCCAATAAAGCTCCAGTTACACCAGTTGATACTCCCTACTGTTAACATTGAATTAAAAGGGATGGATGATCTCCAAAAAGAGAGAGAAAAAGATAGAAGAAAAGAGAAAAATAAAGAAAGAGGACAAAAGTCCCAATGCAAAAGAAAAGAAAGACAACCAAATCCTTTTTCTCAGATTAGGGAAGTATGTTATCCCCAAGGAGCAATTGTGGAATAAGATATTCACCATCAGTTATCACCGCTCATTACCACTTTCATTCTTATTATTCACTTCATTAACTACACTCATATGCACTTATGACTTGATTGTATAATTAGTTTCTCTAGATCCATGGTTTAACTATGCAATACATGCAACTAGGTTTGATTTGTCTTTCCCACCTATGAACTCCACATAAGCCAATTAGAAGTAGGGTGAGAGAGAGAAGGCAACTATGTCTTAGTGATACAAATACCACATATTCTGAGAGCAGAGAGAAGGCATGCTCACTTGCCTTAGAGAGGATCCAAAAATACCACATATGAAGACTGGAAAGTGTCATACAAGGAAACTCTAAGTTTTATTTGAAAATCTTGCAAAACTTTGGAATAATAGTTGATCAAAGAGGGGCACTATACCACAGCCCAAACTGGAGTCCAACCGAGGGTCGCTAAAAGTATCGAAATAGCGTTGGTCGGTCGGTCGCTATAACTTAGTGACATAGGGTCGGACGCTATATATTGTTTGCCGTGTCCAACAATCGGACGGTAATTTTATTTTGATTTAGCATCCGCCGGTCGGTCGGTATAGATGATAAATTGGGTCCGTCGGTCGGTCGGCATATGGAATTAGACAAGCACGCCCGTACTACTCAGCTTCATTCGCGCCTACAAAATGGAGACCAAAATGTCATGGTGCCTAAAAAATTTGGAGAGCCCCACTGTCAGTCAGATGAATTGGCCCCTCTCTCTATCTCAAAACCTAGCCTCTCTAATTCCCCAACAGCGCCGCCACTCTCTCCAGCCGCCGTGCTCCCGTCGCGTGACCCTGCCCACCAGTTGTCCATGGCGGCCTGCCGCCCTCCCCCCATCGCGCGCTCAGACCGGCAGCTCCCGACCCACTCGCCGCTCCCCTTCGCGGCCTCCCCCACGCTGCCCCCTGTCGCGTGCCCAGGCCGGCGGCTCCCCGGCATGCTGCCCCGGCCGGCGAGATTCAAACGAAGGGTGGCCCAATGCAAGCATGGTCGACATCACCTTCGCTTCTCCAAATCCGGCGAGGTGAGCCCTGTTCCTCCCCACGCAGGTCCATTTTTTAGAAAGCAGATCCATGGTGTTTTTTAGGAAAGCAGGTTCATGCTGTTGTGGGCTTGCGGCCACGTCCGAGGTACTTGACTACCTGCGCACATGGAGGAAGAAGACATAATCCGCCGGATCCATGACATGGAGGCACCACAAGTCCACGACCCCCACGAGATCCATCTTCAATGTTCCCCATTCAACAGCTAAGTATACTACGATATACGTGAGGGAAAAGTTCTTCTGCTTAATGATGTTGTAGTCTAGATTGAATTGATTTAAGTAATTTATTTACCCTTCTATGGAATGCTTGTACACTGAATTTGGTCTGAATAAATCTTTCCAGTAACTGCAAGTTTAGATGCAAGTCCTCTTGTGTTCAGCTGCATTTTGCATTCAGCAAGTACTCTTGCATGGTTAATTTTAGTATGTGATTTCTGCACAGTTTTGTTTGTTTTAGAAGAAGAAAATGGCATGGCAAGATCAGGCACCATAGGACAAGACTGAATATTCTTATTTGTGCTGTCCAGACAATCTTTTAAATCTAAACACTTTCTAAAGGTAGGTTCTTCTGTGCTTTTGGTTCTAAAAATACTTTTAGTTGGTAAATAATTGCTTGCTGTAGTTGGAAGTTCAACTATTTGTTGTTGTAACATTATTAGAGAAAAATGATGCTGATTATTTTTGTGATCATGTTTCCTAATTAAAAATATCCTCTGGACATCCACATTTCAATAATAGTTTGATAAGGGCTGTCTAGGTGCTAGTAAAATTAGTAGCCCCTACGGACACAAATGCATGTTGTTCGAGTACTCTGTTTTTTTTTTTTTTGACAAGAAGTACTCTGTTTAGAATACAGTTCTCAAGTCAAATACAGTTCTCAACTCAAAATTAGAATGTACTTTTTCATGACAGTCAGTACTCTGTTTAACGTGCTGCCGTTTAGAAAAGTTGCCCTTCCTTTTCCTGATCGACACTAGCAGTTCAGAAAACCTAGTAACCAAATTTATTTAATCATATGGCCCATCTAGATATCTTTTGATAACTGAAACACTTGTCAAAATAAAGTATTAAAGTCAGCAGAACCAAGTTGCTTTGCAGATCAAACATTGATAATTTTTTTATTTTGTTGTTTTCTATTGAGAATCTGCATAGTGAATGAATTTAGCTATGTTCAATTAGGATCAATCTGAGCATGTTTGGGATTAATTGTGTTGTTGCTATTGTTTTTTCCTTCCCTGAGTAGGCTCCTAATGTGATATTTTTTGACATGTTATCATGGCTGAAGGCAAACTCCTGCATTGGCAATTGGATATACAAAAACGTTAGCAGAAGACAAGAAGCACAGAAGCTTGCCAACTCCAACTAGAATCTGTAAGAGCATCACATTGCTTTGCCAATATATTGCAGGTGGGAGGTAAAGGCGAGGTAGCAGTTGGATGGAAGTGAACACATGGCCTGCATTATTTTGGACATCTTAACTAGAGATAAATGCTTTTGTTAAGACTTAAGTGATAAATCATTTTGTAATGAGTGCAAGAAAACCATGAGATGTGAGTTGTGCAACTATTGCAAGCATCTATGAGCTATGCATATCTTGATGGCCAAACTGTATTCCATGTATCTTATTTGTGCAAGTTTTGGAAAATGACACAAGACAATGTTTATGGATATAATATAACTGTGAGCTATGATGAGCTTCATTGATATGATTGTGTATTGACTAAAATGGAATTGGTGATTTTATGGCTCATTGTATGTTTGATTGTATGATTAGTACTAATCATGTTGTTAATGAATAATTATGCTGTTATTTTCTAGTATGGATAGCGTCTGATAGTTGGACGCTATATAATACTAGGGCCTGACTAATGGTCGCTATAAGTTTCTAAAAGGTGTCGAACGGTTGGTCGCTATATTTTCAACGTCCTGTCCAACGGTCGGTTGCTATAAGTATGGTCGGATGCTAAAACTTATAGCAACGCCACTTATGGGGACCGGCTAACTTGGACGCTATATGTTTATAGCGACCGTCCGTAGGTCGCTATACTAACTTATAGCGACCGTCCGTAGGATGCTGTAGATAGGCTGTGGTATAGTGGGGGTAGCATAGTGCTCAACATAACTGTTCTGTCTTTCAACTGCCCAAGACCTAAGTGATAGCTATAAGCCCCATGGTGAAAGGTAAAATAGGTGAGTTTTGAGTCAGAATAGTTCACTCTAATCTGGAGGGGAGTCTTTGTTTGAATACTTGTGTACTTGTGAGGCGTGAAAGCATTGTAGCAACTCCTGATCCAAGTTTACTAGTTATGCTTTGCTAAGGGACTAGCAAAGGGTAAGCTTGGGGGAACTTGTTGACGGTCCTTAATACCTATTTTAACCCTCAACTATTGCTCAATATAACATGATATCAACCATAAAGCATAGTTGTAGGGTTTGATTCTAACGAGTTCCACGAGTTTTGGTGTTCTCACTTGTTTGTAGGAATATGCAATTTTCCATCAAATAAAAATATGTCAAATAACGATTTGGACTATACCATTGCGAAGGACTCGTCGAGACAATCGAAACGGACATATCATTTGCTATATTTGGAGTCTGGAGTGGAAAGATATTAATTTTACAAATAAAGAAGAATTACCACTAATGGGCCCCACGCCCAAGCAAGGCCCATGACGTGAGAAGAGGCTTATATGGCATGATAGAGGCCCAAGAGAGGCGCCCCAAGCTGCTCCCTTGAGTGGGCTCACATGAGGGATAATTGGAGTACCCAAGTTGATGTATAATAGCCCAACAGAGCAAATGGTTGAAGAATTAGTCTCACATCGCTTGTCTAGAAGAGGTGGGAGGCTTTTCTAGGCTATAAATAAAGAGGCAGACCCCGCTCCCTGGGGGCACCACATTATGGAGATGTAGAAGCGTCCATCGAATGGATGACCTCTCACCTCTATAGAATTGAGACTAAACTTTCCAATGTAGTAGATTAGTTCTAGTTGAGAGTTAGGGAGAGCGTCGCTACGCCTCGGTTCTAGAGTAGTTTTCGAGAGGAGTCTTCTAGAGGAGTCATCAGAGTTCTGGTATATCTTTGTATCTTTTTCTTGTAAGACTTATGCTTTAATATATTTTATCTTCTCTATTTACTTTTATGTATTACATTTGATTGGTTAGTATAGTCGTTATACTTTAGCATAGGATCTCTGCCCGCATCGGGTGCTCTAGTTATTAATTGTGATTAGAGTAGTAATTGTAGTAGATACATGTTGTCTAGACTATAGGTTACCTGAGATTACACCCAGTTCTACAGATAGTTGTGGTAGCCCTAGGTGGTGACAGCCCTGACGGCCGACGTATTCCACCATGTTTGGATTGGTGTTGTAGGACCGTAGTCGGAGCTTCCTAGTCCCCTTCTCATCTTTCCGTGACTAGTGTTCTGATGTCCCGAAGTGTTATTGTGTGATTGCTTTACCTACCATGAATTAGTTATTATAGAACCCTGGTAATAGAGAAGTATTTAGGAACCTTAAACTCTCCCGTTGTCCTCTCACTTGAGCTATGTACTCTTTTATCATAGAATTCTCCGGTGTGTGTCATATATGCATAATTCATATCATCTATTATTTGCCCCTACTTTAGTCTAGTTGGTGTATTAGTTAGTAGATACATGATGGTGAACTATCAATGTCTTTATCCATTGTTTCCCAGTGGTAAAATATAAATAATGATACGTGGAATACTCCTAGTAAAATGCTACAATGGTCTTCTTTCCGCTTGTGGAATCCTTCATATTTTAATTGTGCATAAGAAATACCAACAGTAAGAACTCCTGGTCTTGCTGAGCAAGGCCTTCCTTTTATTCTTCGCCTTTTTGACCATTCAATCAAACTATAGAAGATTTCATGCTCTTCACTCATCAACCTTTTCCTGACTTCTTTGATTAATTTGCGGTTGATGAGCTGGGGTCCTTTGGAGATGCAATAATTTTCACTTGAAAACTTCTTCTCCAATAGATTAAGGTTGTTCTTTCCTCTAAAACATTATTGGACACATACCCGAGGGAATAACAAGATTGAAATACGGGTTTTCTTGTCCATAATTTTTTGTGATTTTCTTCTATGCTAATCAAGATGATATATGGTTTAAGATTATTTAGCATAAATTGTGTCTAATGTGTTTTATGTTTTGTTGCAATCTATCATGGTTCAAGGAAAAGATAACTTGTAACAAAAGATAAATGGATACATACTACTACTCACAAGTTGAACTTTTTGTGCAATGTTATCATCTGCCTTGATTCATCCCTAGTGTGAACTTATCTCTTGACTTTCCTAGAATTAATTCAAAATTTTCTTGTAGGGGTTAGTCCGACAAAATATTCCAATATCTACTACATCATACTATCGGCTCAAAAATCAACCTAGGCACCACGTCTAATTTGATTAAAGAAGGCATTTTAACCACGTCTAATTAAAAGCCTTTGAGAGCAAGATCATCACTCCTAAACTAGGCACCATGATTTATTTAAGAGATAAATGAAACTACTCCAAACCTAAACATATACTACAGCAAACAAAGGTGACATCAAAGCATTATAGAGATTTATTCAGATAGAGATAAAAGAGCATGATCATGGTGAGTTTTTTTATAATGCATGTGAGATGAATATATGAAATGGAACAAGTTATGGCTAAGGAATTTTAAACTAAATAGTTTGAATATATGGATTAATGTGTAAACATGTAGTGTAATGTAAAAGATAACTACTCATAATTGTTGAAGTCCATGAGCAAGACTTTCTCACCTTTACTTGATCATACTTACCACGACTCACATTCTGGAATTTGTGAGTGACGCAACATCTTTGTTTCCATCACTTGAGATATGAATTAATGTCCTGTGACGTCGACCTCTTTCTCCAACATTGGAATTGTTATGTTTCTTCTTATTTTGTGGGGGCATGCCGGAAGGTCATAAACCGGTCATTTATTACCCTGCATACGATATAAAAGTAGACAAACAAGGGTAATCCTACTTGAGCAGGGGTTAATGGTTACCTTGATCACATAATTGAGTATAAGTCTATCAATGTTTCTTAATTGCCTAGCTACCTTCCCTGGCAACAGCGCCAACAATGCTTGTTGGTATAAACTAACTGCACTCCTTTAAATAAGATTTAAGTAAGATTATCCGCAAGCGCACAGAGATCATACCAATGTCACATTTTACACGGGGGGTTTTAAATATCGTATCCACAGGGAAGGTCTATATGTAGGACTTATAACTATAACATATACTATTGATGTGAGCGATAAACCCTAACTAGAATCCTACTCATAACAGGGATAAGTCACTTGATAAAAGATATAAGATAAATAATGATCCGTCATCATAAATAGATAAGTATGAGAGCTCTTATAGTCATAGTAATAGCTAGCCATTGGATAAACTCAGGAATAAATACTAAGGTAATTCTATGACTACATCAATGAATAACTCTAATTAGTGCAATTACATCTAGAAATCATTGTTAAGTCAACCCTATATCATAATCACATGCAAAGAGGCATCAACTAATTAGGGTTTTAAGACGCAACCGTTACCTCCTTCACGACAGCGCCCAAGCTTGCCCTACGTACGGGGGGTGGACTATAGAGGAACCAATGCAGCTGTCACCTATGCGGACTACCACACGACCCGGCATGTCATGGTGCCCTCGCAGATAAACAAGATATCTAGACACTATGTCTACATATTGTCTACCATCTACCCACCAATTGATTGGGTAAACGCTATACGAGCAATTACATGAATTCAATAAGATCAAACCAACTATCGTAGACATATAATCAAAGTAGACAATGACTATTGCAATTAAGAATATATAAGAGATTAAGAACAATGTTGCCTGAATCATAATATTGAATACAATAAGAGAAAGGTACTAGAGCTATACCGAACTCCGCACTCCAGATAGACGCTCGGGACTCCGGATCCCTCTGAAGAACTAGAACTCTTCTACTTCTAATCTAACTAGGCTAAAACTATGAACTAGAGAGGCTCTAATGAACTAGAGAAGGCTCTTGATGAATGAATCCCCAAATGACTTGATGCTTTCAGGGAGGGGGGTCTGTTAGCCCGGTGGGATCGACTTGTGCCGCAAGATCAAACCGACTTAACCAAGGGCCAAGATGACTCCTCGGAGGTGGTGGAGGAATGTTTCAGAAGGGGGGCCAAAACCCTAATAGGGGGGCGCCAGCCGGCGCCATTGTGGGGCCAGCCGGCCCCATCTGGCGGCCTCTGGCCCCTTGTTTCTTCCGGTGTCTTCCAGAGTCTTCCCCCGTCCCGTTCGTGATCTTTTTTGTGGTGGATAAGTTTTGTTTTCGTGGTAAATATGCACTCGAATCCCTCTTTTTAGCGTTTCTAGGAATAGACCCTGGAACATACAGAATATGCAAAACTCATGGAAATTGTCAGTTTAAACCCTAGGCTAGTGTGTTTTCATGTTCTCCTTCGGGTTTAAAGTTCTAATAAAAGTTGACGTTATCGACCGTCAACAGCGGCCACCCGTGGTCAAGACCCTTGCTTATAATGTTGATCTCATAGGGTTTCTAGTATTTTTGTTGCCTAGCTACTCATGGTGCTAAGGATGGTGTACATTGAATGCTTCAAATGACATCGAATTTGGTATCGAGCTACAAAGGTTTATTCTATACACCTTAGCACTTAGTAGGTTTTTATGGTGCTTATCCAAATCTTGACATAGAGCTTAAATGTTGGATAAGTAGCATGAAATCCAAACCAAGTTCACAATTTACATTTGTGTGAAGTGCTAGCTTGAAAAAACTTAAATTCCATATCTTGGTAGAGTTGTCATCAATTACCAAAAAGGGGGAGATTGAAAGGTCCTTGTTTGGTTTTGGTAATTGAGTGACAACTTAGGTGGACTAATAGTGTTTATATGAGATACACAGGAGATTAGTCCATAGGTGATTATGTGATGATGAAGGAGCTCATTGCATATGAGACATGACATAGAGTCATGTGACCAAGGTGGAGAAGATCAAGATGAGGCTTGGCTTGATGGACCGGCTGCAAGAGTGAAGACCAATCAGGTTCTGTCTCGCAGATCCTGCCTCCACCAACTTTAAGGATTAATCTTAAGCACACGTTTAAGTCCGTTTGATCTAAGGGTTGTGGTGCTTCTTAGGGGGCTAAAAATACAAGTCTACCCCCCTAGAGCAGAGGCTCAGAATTGAGATAGAAAACCATAATTATATTTTTATTCTCATCATATATCTATGGTTTACCCTCCTGCCAAGTATATGATTGTGCAACCCAATCACTCATAAGTAGTCATGTTTTGAAAGTTGATCTCATTGTTTAAGTCCTTAGTTCTTTCCCTTGAGCTAAATATAAATAACGATACATGGAATACTTCCCGGTGAAGTGCTACAATGGTATTTAATCTGTATGCTTGCAGATCTTATATTTATTTTATTAGTGGATATTTTTTATACCACACTTCTGACGCCATGCTAGGGATAACGACTTAGCTTAAGTGGTGTTAGAAGTGTCAACATTATCTTAGAAAATCTATCAACAACCACAAATACACTATCACATCTCTTCCTAGTCCTTGGTAATGCCAATACAAAATCCACAGATATATCCTCCTAAGGAGCATTAGGAATAGGTCGAGGTAAATACAAACTGTGCGGGTTTAGCCATGACTTTGCCTTTTGACATGGGGTGCAATGAGCTACAAACCTCTCTACATGTCTTTTCATCTTTGGCCAAAAGAAACGAGCAGCAAGTACGTCCATCGTCTTTTTGGCTCCAAAATGCCCCATTAAACCACCTACATGCGCTTCCTGCAACAACAACAAATGAACGGAACTATCTAGAATACACAACTTGTTAGCTCTATACACAAATCCATCACTAATGATGAATTTGTTTAATCCTCTTCCATCCTTACAATGCAACAAAACTTCTTTAAAATCAGCATCATTAGCACATTGGTCTCTAATTTTTTCTAATCCAAAGTTCTCCTCGATCTTCCTATGTAATTCTTTTGCTCCGGGATGCACCAGGGTGCGAGAACGAGGAGCTCCGGTGAGCTTCCTGCAGCCGGCAATGGCGCCACTGCGCCGGAGCCCACCCCGACGGCCAGCACGCCGCCTGCGGTTCACTTGGTTGAGCAGAGCCGTCAGATCGAAGATCGGTGGCTGATAACAGAAGGAAACGGTTCGCCGGCTCTTTTGCTAAAGAGACCCTGGAAAATTCGAGTACATAACCCGCAGTCCAAAACGCCCTGAGTAAAATGCGTTTTCCAACTGCGAAAACGTATTCTAACCGGCTGAGTTCAAATACGCTTTCCAGTATTTACAATTTTGCCATTGAAATTGTTTTGGTCATAAAATGCTCATTTTAACTCCGTTTTTGTCCATTCAAATTTCGTTAGATTCGTATTCTCGAACTCTACATGTTAGAAATATTAGTTTACTGTTTTGAAACTTTTTAATTTCCTGGTTCTATTAAATTCATTATTTCTCTATAGGAAATCTTGGAAAATGCATAACTTCTCCGTTTTAATTCTGATTTTCGTGAACCTTACGTTTGTGTGATCGTAGCGCTGCGTAGAATATTTTCATAAACTTTTATATTTGTTTTACCACTGTTTGGTGTACTGTTCTAATTATATCTTGTTTGCCTCGTGTATGATTGTCTACTTTGGAATGCGTGTTGTTGATTGATGATCGGTTATAGACGGTGAGCGATACGTCGGTGATCAAGGTCAATCTTTCGAAGGCCAGCAGCAGGCTTAGGAGAGCTTTGATCAAGGCAAGTATAACATGGAATCATCCTTGTTACCTATTCACTTATAACTACACATATATATCATATGCATGCTATCACCTTGTCGACCTTAGCAAAATCATAGATGATTGTTATCCTAGATTCCTTGTTACCTATTTTGGATATGCATTTGGTAGTTCTTGCTAGTGCTTGATTATTAATCCATGATCTTGTGACATGAATATTTGAATATACAATAAACAATAAAATAAGCTTTCTAGCAACTTGAATATAAAGGGTGGAAAGAACTCTGGCTTTTGCTGGATTGATCTTGACCCTCCATAAGGACTTATCCCTTTGCAAAAGCTGGGACAACTTGTACAACCATGAGGGCTATATGGCTCTGGCTTTAGCTCAGTATGAAGAACTTTTCTAGCTTGTTAGCGGTTACCCGAAAGGGCGCTAGAGGGGCTAAACCGACACGGGTATAGTGCGAGCTCCTGTCCCTATGTGTATAGGCTGCGCGTCATTGTGCCATTCGGAAGGGGTATCTATATCTGCTCGCGAAGAACTTTTGAAAGGCTTCATAGTGATCCCTGCCGACCTCCCTTGAAGGGGGTTAAGAGATTAGCTACCTCGAGCGAAAGGGTAAATCATGACTCATGGGTAAAGATGTACAACCTCTGCAGAGTGTTAAATCTGGTATACTAGCCGTGCCCACGGATACGGGCGGCCCGGAAAACTGACGGAATAGATGGACACTGATGAACGTGAATAATGATGATAAATGATGGTTTATTATGTTGTTTATATGTGTTATTCTTAATTCTTGTATACATTGATCATGTGGTTATGGAATTTATTATGCTACCTTGACATTTGCTATTCAATGATTAAATATGCTATCAACTATTAAAAGCTAAATGCAGTCAAACCAGTGTCAGCTATTTGAGCCTCATGAACCCCTGGTTATACTTGTTGAGTACGATATGTGCTCACTCTTGCAATTTCCCAACACCTCAGGATATGATAATGAAGATGACTGGAATGAGGATTATCGCTATGAGTACTAGGTTTGGAGTCAACCAGTCAATGTTGTCCCTGTGTGGAGCTTCCGTCGAGAGCGTGGTTTACTTTATGTTATCATCCTTGTAATGAGACTATGTGATATTTTATATTCTGTTATGTAATAAACACTGCGATGGTACATTTGAGATTTGTCTACTTATGTGTGCGACTATTCCTGGGGCACATATGAGTCTTTTATGCATCCTATTTTGTTCTTAAAATATGGGTGTGACAAATTGGTATCAAAGCTTTGTTGACTGTCGGACACAAGCCTAGTTAGAAATTGGCCGTCTTAAGGTTCTGAAATTGCTATAAAATCCTTGCTCTATAAACCTTGATATTTTCTTCCACACTATATCCTATTCATCTTCACCTTGATGCTTATTTTAAAGACTTGTTCTCACCCCACTCCTTGCTTGATATGCTTTTAGAACTTTGTCTTACCACCTTTTGACGTCATTGGAATAGGAGACTCAGGATCTTTGCCTTTAATAGGAAGAGAACGATAGTACCGCAAGTTGAGTCAATGCTTGAAGTGTGAACTTTTGATGCTTGGTTTGGTTTGTTATTATGCTTATGCTTGATTTGGATCTTTGTAATGAGTGTAATGATCTTGTGGATTTTCTCTACAATTTCATTTAGTTTATAGGCTTAAGGCATAAGGATTAATGAACTAAATAGTTGGGGTTGGTTAAAATTCTGTTTCTGTCCTTTGCTGTTTTCTGGAGCAGTCTGCAAAGAATCTGGTACATCTCAAAATCTGTTCGTGAAATGTTCATCAAATTTTTCTGGGAACCAGTAAACTCTCATATCTTTCCAATGCCTCAAGAATGATAATATTATCGGTTGTGAGCTGTGAGATATGACTGTTCAAAGTTGAGGTTTCTGCGCAGTCTGGAATTCTGGAACAGTTTCGGTTGTACACAGTTTTTGATTAACCTAACTTTGGAATCTGGTAATATGATCTAAATGAAAGTTGTAGACAATTTCTTTATCTTTCGAATGGTGTACAGCATGTATCCTTTTGAATTCTGGAACTCGAGATATGACTGATATTCTGATCTGCTGATGTTGGATGTCACCCAGAAAATTTCAGATTCCATTAACTCTTGTAATTGTCATGTTGGACGTTACTAAGATGTGTTTATATACCTTGGAATGCAGATGGCAGCAAGGGGAAGAGGCAGAGGCAGGGGCCGTGGCAATGGCAATGGCAATGGTGGCAATGCCCCAATCACTGTGGAGGAACTCATGCAAACCCAATATCAGATGATGCACGTTTTCATGAAGCACCTGCAGCAACAACCTCCACCACCACCACCACCTGTTCATGTGAGAGATAAGCGTGGCGAATTTATGAAGGGAAGACCTCTGGTGTTTACACACTCAGCTGATCCTATGGAGGCAGATGATTGGCTTCGTGCTGTAGAGAGACAACTGAACATAGCCCAGTGCAATGATATGGAGAAAGTGTTGTATGCTTCTGGACAACTTCAAGGTGCAGCTCAGACATGGTGGGAGTCGTATCAAGCTGCTCGTCCCAACAATGCTCCTCCTGTCACTTGGTTAGAGTTTTGCAGAGACTTTAGAGCGTGACATATTAATGAAGGAATGATGGAGCTCAAGCAGGAAGAATTCAGATCTCTCAGGATGGGTTCTATGTCTGTGGCTGAGTATCATGACATGTTTGAGCAGTTGGCTCGCTATGCTCCAAACGAAGTCAGAGAAGATGCTGACAAACAACGTCTCTTCATGAAAGGTCTTTACTATGAACTCAGATTGCAACTGGCTGGAAATACCTACCCTACCTTCCAGGCTCTGGTGAACCGTGCCATTGTGTTGGATAACATGCGCAAAGGTCAAGATAAGAAGAGAAGAATGTTAGCCCAAGGTTCTGGAGGCAACAACTGCCAACGTTTCAATTCTCAGTAGGGCGATCAACAGAGGTACCATGGACCAGTTAGTCAATGGGATCGCAACCAACAATCTCACCGTAATCCTAATCATCAACACAGTGGACAGCAGACTTCTCGCTCGGGAAATTCAAATGCCACCTCTATGAAGAGAAGTGCTCCCAATACTCCTACTAGGTGTTTTCACTGTGGGAAAGAAGGTCATATGTCATATGATTGTCCGGAGAGGTTCACCCAGCAGAACAATAATCAGAAGTCTAATTCTCATGGAGCAAAAGTGAACCATGTGGCTGCAGAGACAGTACAAGAGGGACCGGAGATTATGATGGGTACGTTTAGTATCAACTCTATTCCCGCTACAGTTTTATTTGATTCAGGAGCTTCGCATACATTCATATCACAAGCATTTGTTAGAGCTCATAGCATTCCACTAGTAGCCATGAAAACTCATATGCTAGTAAACTCACCGGGAGGGACTATACTAGTTTCATATTGTTGCCCCTCAGCAAGTCTTTCTTTAAGGGGGGTAGATTTTCCGGTTAGTCCCATGGTTATGAGAACCTCAGGCATAGATGTGATACTGGGTTTGGATTGGATGAAGAAATATGCTACAGAAATTAATTGCAAAGAGAAAGTAGTAGTTGTGACAACCCCAAAGGGAGAGAGAATCAGTGTGGATGTAGCAGTGCAGGCTCCACCCACAGCTACAGTGAACCAGCTGGATGATGATATTCCGGATCGTGCAATGAATAAATTCCCAGATGATTTCTTAGAAAAGCTACCAGGTATGCTACTTGATTAGGGACATTGAATTTGCTAGTGTAATGGAATTGGTTTTCAGAGGCAGAAGCAACTTGAAAAAGAGAGGATGTTTGGAGAGAGTTATAACCACAGTGGTGTTTATACACTGTCAATCTCGAGGACGAGATTCTTTTAAGGGGGGTAGAGTTTGTAACACCCAAAATTTGAATTTCAACTAATAGGATTCAATTTGAATTATTTAAAAATTTTAGTGAGCATTTAATGTAGCAAATAAACAATTTTTGTGGAAATTAAAAATTATCATAAGCTTAGTAACATGATTTTGTGCATTCATGCTGAGATATATTTTATTTTGTGATTGATTGTATTTGGTTTATATTTAATTGTCCTCAAAATCATTTTTGAAAAAGGCTTTGAAAAAAAAAGAATAAAACAAAATAGAAAATAAATTAGAAATAAAAAAAAGAGGAGAAACCCTGGAAACCAGCCGCAGTCTAGCTAACCACCGCGGCCCAAACCGCGGGCCAAAGCCCAGCACGCGCGCCTCCCCTCCCTGGCTCCTTGGCGCTGACACCCTGGGCCCACGTGTCAGCGTCCTCTCCCCCACCGACGACCGGGCCCCACCTGATAGCAAGTGCTCCCCTTTCTTCCCCGCGTATCCGACCAGGATTCGAGCTTCCCAGTGCCGAGCCGATCCCGAAAATCCCGTGCTCACCTTCCTATCCCGTGTGCCGAGCCCTATAAAGTGGCAGCGCCACCCCGCAGGCTCCCTTTTGCGTGTTAGCCGCCGGAAGCAAGCCCTAACCGTCTCACGCAGTGCGGATTGGATCTCGCCGAGCGAGATTTTCTTCCTCCCCGCGAACCAAACGTTCCGCTCCATCTCGGCCCGAGATTAGAGCCTAGGTGGGTTCGCCTCCTTCTCCTCGATCTTCCTATGTAATTCTTTTGCTCCGAGATGCACCAGGGCGCGAGAACGAGGAGCTCCAGCGAGCTTCCTGCGGCCGGCAATGGCGCCGCCGCGCCGGAGCCCACCCCGACGGCCAGCACGCCGCCTGCGGCTCACTGGGTTGAGCAGAGCCGTCGGATCGAAGATCGGTGGCTGATAACAGAAGGAAACGGTTCGCCAGCTCTTTTGCTAAAGAGACCCTAGAAAATTCGAGTATATAACCCGCAGTGCAAAACGCCCTGAGTAAAATGCATTTTCCAACTGCGAAAATGTATTCTAACCGGCTGAGTTCAAATACGCTTTCCACTATTTATAATTTTGCCATTGAAATTGTTTTGGTCATAAAATGCTCATTTTAACTCCGTTTTTGTCCATTCAAATTTCGTTAGATTCGTATTCTCGAACTCTACATGTTAGAAATATTAGTTTACTGTTTTGAAACTTTTTAATTTCCTAGTTCTATTAAATTAATTATTTCTCTATAGGAAATCTTGGAAAATGCATAACTTCTCCGTTTTAATTCCGATTTTCGTGAACCTTACGTTTGTGTGATCGTAGCGCTGCGTAGAATATTTTCATAAACTTTTATATTTGTCTTACCACTGTTTGGTGTATTGTTCTAATTATATCTTGTTTGCCTCGTGTATGATTGTCTACTTTGGAATGCGTGTTGTTGATTGATGATCGGTTATAGACGGTGAGCGATACGTCGGTGATCAAGGTCAATCATTCGAAGGCCAGCAGCAGGCTCAGGAGAGCTTTGATCAAGGCAAGTATAACTTGGAATCATCCTTGTTACCTATTCACTTATAACTACACATATATATCATATGCATGCTATCACCTTGTCGACCTTAGCAAAATCACAGATGATTGTTATCCTGGATTCCTTGTTACCTATTTTGGATATGCATTTGGTTCTTCTTGCTAGTGCTTGATTATTAATCCATGATCTTGTGACATGAATATTTGAATATACAATAAACAATAAAATAAGCTTTCTAGCAACTTGAATATAAAGGGTGGAAAGAACTCTGGCTTTTGCTGGATTGATCTTGACCCTCCATAAGGACTTATCCCTTGGCAAAAGCTGGGACAACTCGTACAACCATGAGGGCTATATGGCTCTGGCTTTAGCTCAGTATGAAGAACTTTTCTAGCTTGTTAGCAGTTACCCGAAAGGGCGCTAGAGGGGCTGAACCGACACAGGTATAGTGCGAGCCCCTGTCCCTATGTGTATAGGCTGCGCGTCATTGTGCCATTCGGAAGGGGGGTATCTATATCTGCTCGCGAAGGAAACCTTGTGGCCCTAACTTGTTAGACGAACTTTTGAAAGGCTTCATAGTGATCCCTGCCGACCTCCTTGGAAGGGGGTTAAGAGATTAGCTACCTCGGGCGAATGGGTAAATCATGACTCATGGATAAAGACGTACAACCTCTGCAGAGTGTTAAATCTGGTATACTAGCCGTGCCCACGGATACGGGCGGCCCGAAAAACTGACGGAATAGATGGACACTGATGAACGTGAATAATGATGATAAATAATGGTTTATTATGTTGTTAATATGTGTTATTCTTAATTCTTGTATACATTGATCATGTGGTTATGGAATTTATTATGCTACCTTGACATTTGCTATTCAATGATTAAATATGCTATCAACTATTAAAAGCTAAATGCAGTCAAACCAGTGTCAGCTATTTGAGCCTCATGAACCCCTGGTTATACTTGTTGAGTACAATATGTGCTCACTCTTGCAATTTCCCAACACCTCAGGATATGATAATGAAGATGACTGGAATGAGGATTATCGCTATGAGTACTAGTTTTGGAGTCAACCAGTCAATGCTGTCCCTGTGTGGAGCTTCCGTCGAGAGCGTGGTTTACTTTATGTTATCATCCTTGTAATGAGACTATGTGATATTTTATATTCCGTCATGTAATAAACACTGCGATGGTACATTTGAGATTTGTCTACTTATGTGTGCGACTGTTCCTGGGGCACATATGAGTCTTTTATGCATCCTATTTTGTTCTTAAAATATGGGTGTGACAAGAAAGCATTGTCCATTGAATCTTATACCATCTTTCTTATTTCCAACAGATTTGGTACTTTTATTGTTCTTAGTTGTATCTTTAGCAGCTTTAGCAACCTCATCATGCACAATAGCTTCAGGATACATAGGCAGCAAAATAATTTTCTTTTTATGATGTATGAACAAATACTAATTTGATCTACCATGATGTATATAGTTCTTATCAAATTGCCATGGTCTATCTAGCAGAATATTACAAGCTTCTATAGGTTCGACATCACATTCAACAACATCATGGTATGAACCAATAGTAAAATTAATTTGTACTAGTTTGGTTACTTGACCTTACCACTATTGTTCAGCCACCGAATGTGATATGGTTGTGGATAAGGTTTGTTTGTAAGTGCAAGCTTCTCCACCATGTCGCTGCTAGCCAAGTTGGTGCAGCTACCTGCATCAATAATCAAGTGGCAAAAACACTATTTAATAACACACTTTGTTTGGAACAATGTATGTCGTTGATTCTGCTATGCCTTCTCTGCTTGAGCACTAAGCACATGATGTACAATAAGACTCTCATAATACGCAGCATCCTCTACACCAATCTGCTCTTCTATTGGTTCATCACTACCTGTATCATTTGCAGCAAGCAAAGCATGTGTTTTGACATCAAAATCACTACCAGATGAGTACCCACCATCAGTGTTGACCACCAAAACACGCTTGTTAGGACAATCATGTTTTATGTGTCCATAGCCCTTGCATCGATGGCACTGAACACCTCTGGTTCTTCCCATTGATACAATTAAAGAGGCACTACTAGCTAGTTTGTTGATAGTTTTACTTGCTAAATTTGTGGAAGGTTCACGTTGTTTGTTGATGGATGAAGGTGTTGGCGCTGATGATCGACTTGGTTGGGAAGATACACGCCCTGACATTGAATTAGATATGCGTTGTTGCCATGATATGGACTTTCCTACCGAAATGTTAGACCTTGATACGTCATCTCTACACTTCCCTTTCAACTTTACAAGCAAGATGAAACAATCGGGTTATGTTAGTATAATCTTTATAAGCAAGAATGTCCTGAATTTCATGATTTATTCCACCCAAAAATCTAGCCATAGCAGGTTCCTTGTGCTCCTCTAAGTTGTATCACGACATACTCATTTGTAATTCCTGATAATATTCTTCTATACCTTTAGCAACTTGTGTTAATTGTTGCAACTTATTAATCAAATAACATGCATAGTAAGAAGGAACAAATCTAGCTCTCAGGACTCATTTCAATGCATTTCAAGTTCTAGGTATGTTATTAGGATTTTTCATGCCATGTTCTATCCACCAAATTGAAGCAAAATTTGTAAATTCACTAGTAGCAGCCTTAACATGTGCATCCTCAGGGAATTCTTGACATGAAAACTTTTGGTCCACAACAATCTCCCAAGTAATGTAAGCATCAAGATTATATTTACCATCAGAAGGAGGTATTTTAAATTTAATCTTACTGAAAGCATCATTATTATTGTGTACCTTGCGTCAGCGATGACCACCCATACCTCTATGGTTGTGACGTAGGCGACATCGATCACGAGTGTCTTGATCATCCCGTTTAGTATCAGCAGTGTAATCATCATCATAATTATTGTCCACTCATTCTTCTTCCTTGGTTTCTTCCTTATGCTTCTCTTTATTCATTATGTGGAAATCATCAAAATGCTTGAGAAGCGCAGCAAGACTTTTATCTACACTAGCAACAGATGCCTCCACCTTTGTAAGCTTGTCATTAGCAGTAATATGCATGGCCTCCAACTGCCCAAGCTTGTCATTCGTCACCTGCAAGTCGTTATCAAGCCCCACTGTAGCTTCACTTGCCTTTTAAAATATTGTATGATGCTCTTAGTGCGAGGTGAGTGCGGAATCTTGTTGACTTCCTCTGTTTCTGACATGGTTTAAAAAATATAGTAAAAACAAGAAAATAGGTGAAGAAATAAAATCCCTAAAGCTATTAGGATGTGGCTATAGTAAGGCGCTCACTCTCAACCTATTAGACAAGTTCTTACTAATTCTTACCTTGCTCAGCATGAGGGGTCGGCTACCAACAAGCCTGCAACAATGGAACGAAGTGGATCGGTGTCATAGCAACAAGACCTGTCAAGCTGTAGAATATGTGGATCTATAGGTGGGTTGAAAACAAAGAACAACTAGCACCATGTTAGTTACAAAAGCAAGTTGAGTAGACTCTCCACGATGGTACTATGCTGGTCCTAGCCTAGACTATGCTAGAGATGCAAGGGCGGAAACCATAACACACAACCAGAAGCAAAACAAGGTAGCCCGATTGAAAGCAAAATGAACAACGCCATTTTTCTTTTCTTCTTTATTTTCTTTTTTTTATTTTTTTAGGGACACATCACACAATGATTACATGAACAAAAGAGTACAAATGAGCACTTTGCCACATACACTTTTTGCTCTCTCTTCAGAGTGGAACTGAAACTTGAAATTCAGCACGCCGAGTACAAGTATGAAGTATTACTTGGGTTTAGGTTGGTGTATTTGACAACTCAAAATAGATCATAGATAGGACTGTACCGCTTACCAAGTTCTACTCGGTTTCCAACTGTCACACCCAAAAATTTTGATTTCAATTAATTGGAATTAATTTGATTTATTTAAATATTTTGTGAGCATTTAAATTAGTAAAGAAATAAATTTTATTGAAATTAAAAATTCAACATAGAATTAGAAACTTGTTTATGCATACATGCTGAAGCATATCTTATTGTTGTGTTGTTTGCTTTGGGGTGGATCTTGGTTGCTCTAAAAATTCTATTTAAAAAGGCTTTAGAAAACAGAAAAAAAATAGAAAAAAAAAGAAAGAAACCACTCCCCTGGAACCAGGCCGAGGCCTGGCAATCCCTCCCCGCTCTCGGCCCAGAACGGCCCCAGCAGCGCGCCTCCCCCTCTCTCAGTCCTTGGCAACCGGGCCCCGCCCTTTCTCCCACCGACAGCATGGTCCCACTCATTAGCGACCCGACCCCCGCCTTCCTTCTTCTTCCCCAAATCGTGACCAACCGGGATTCGAAATCGCTGTTCGTAATCCCGATTTCCACGGGATTTCTTCGGGTAGGCGATCTTCCCCGCTCCTATAGGGCATCCAGACCCTCTCCCAGGCGTTCCTTCCCCTCTATTGCATACCAATGTCACTCTATCCTCGTTTTGGATTCCACCAAGCCGCAAGCAAGCCGCCACCGTGGTTCTTGCCAACCGTGGCCGTGCCATCGAAATTGAGTGGGAGTCGAGCTTCACAACTAGGTAACGAGACTCCCGAGTATTTCCCTTGTTCTCTACCAGTCGCGGTGGAGCCCTTATCGTCACCGATGTCCGCCATCGCGCGACGCCCGTCTCCTCTGGGCTCTCTCTCGGTCTGCTCTGGCGCCTAGGTGAGTTCGCTTGAGTCCCCGCCACGTCCCCATGCCATCGGTTCCGTTTTTGGTGGACCCCTGCGCCTAGTTCGCGAGCTCCGGCGAGGAGTTTGGCTTCACGGCCATGGCGCCGCCGTGGGAGCCCGCCGACGGCCGACCCCCCCCAACTCTCGGGCCGATCTTGGCCGTAGATCTTGAAATCAAGCGCCATGATTAAAAGATACCCCTTTGGAGTAACTTATGCTAAAGAGCCCCTGGGCAATTCCATATTAGAACCTGCCGTCCCGTGGCTTTTCAGTTTAGAAAACGTAATTCTTATCTATTTAAATCAAAATACGTTTTCTGATATCTACAGTTTTGCCATTGAACTTATTTTGCTTACAAAATGCTCATTTTAACTCCGTTTTGGTCCATTCAAATTTTGTTAGATTCGTAGTTACGAGCTTTACATGTTAGACATATTAGTTTACTGTTTTGAAACTTTTTAGTTCTGCAGTAGCATTTAATTAATTATTTCTCTATAGGAAATCTTGGAAAATTCATAACTTCTACGTTTTAAATCCGATTTTCGTGAACTTTACGTTCGTGTGATTGTAGCGCTGCGTAGAACATTTTGATAAACTTTTATCTTTGTTTTACCACTGTTTGGTGTATTGTTCTGATTATAGCTTGTCTGCTTCGTGTATGATTGTCTACATTGGACTGTGTGTTGTTGATTGATGATTGGGATTACACGGTGAGCCATACGTTGGTGATCAAGATCAAGCCTTTGAAGACCAGCAGGCTCAGGAGAGCTTGATCAAGGCAAGTATAACTTGGGATCATCCTTGTTACCTATACACAATTAATAGAATATTTATCATATGCAAGTGTCCACCTTGATGACCTTAGCAAAAAAATAGATGATTGTTACCCTGGATTCCTTGTTACCTATTTGGATATGCATTTGGGTAGTTCTTGCTAGTGCTTGATTATTAATCCATGATCTTGTAACATGAATATTGAATATGCAATAAATAATAAAATAAGCTTTTTAGCAACTTGAACATAAAGGGTGGAAAGAACTCTAGCTTTTGCTGGATTGATCTTGACCCTCCATAAGGACTTATCCCTTGGCAAAAGCTGGGACAACTCGTACAACCATGAGGGCTACATGGCTCTGGTTTTAGCTCAGTATGAGGACCTTTTTCTAGCTTGTTAGCGGTTACCTTAAATGGCGTAAGAATGGCTATACACGTTGGGTATAGTGTGGCCTCTGTCCATGTGTATAGGGTGCGGGTTATGTGCCATGGAAAGGGGGCTCTATATCTGCCTGCCGAGTGTATCTAATGGCCCTAACTTTTTAGACGAAACCTTTGAAAGGCTTCACAGTGATCCCTGTCGACCTCCCTAGGAAGGGGGTTAAGAGACTTGCAACCTCGGGCGAAAGGGTAAATCATAACTCATGGGTAAAGATGTACAACCTCTGCAGAGTGTTAAATCTGATACGGGCGGCCCGGAAAACTGACGGAATAGATGGACACTGATGAACATGATTAATGATGATAAATGATGGTTTATTATGTTGTTTATATGTGTTATTCATAATTCCTGTATACAATTGATCATGTGGTTATGGGATTTATTCATTCTACCTTGACATTTGCTATCCAAATATAAATATGCTATCTACACATAAAAGCTAAATGCAGTCAAACCAGTGTCAGCTATTTGAGCCTCATGAACCCCAGGTTATACTTGTTGAGTACGATATGTGCTCACTCTTGCAATTTCCCAACACCCCAGGTTATGATAATGATGATGCTTGGAATGAGGACTACCATTATGAGTACTAGGTTTGGAGTCAACCAGTCAACAGTATCCCTGTGTGGAGCTTCCGTCGAGAGCGTTGTTTATCTCATATTATTTTTGTGTAAGACTATGTGATTTATTATGTTTCGCTATGTAATAAACACTGCAATGGTACATTTGAGATTTTTCTACTTATGTGTGCGACTATTCCTGGGGCACATATGAGTCTTTTATGCATCCTATTTTGTTCTTAAAATATAGGTGTGACAAATTAGTATCAAAGCTTTGTTGACTGTTGGATGCAAGCCTATTTAGAAATTGGCCGTCTTAAGGTTTTGGAATTGCTATACTATCCTTGCTCTATAAACTTTGATATTTTCTCCTATACTATAACCTTTTCATTGCTATTCATCCTCACCTTGTGGCTTATTTTAAAGACTTGTTCTCATCCCCACTCTTTGCTTGATATGCTCTTAGAACTTTTTCTTACCACCTTCTGGCATTATTGAAATAGGTGGTTTAGGAATCTTTACCCTTAATAGGAAGAGAACGATAGTACCGCAAGTTGAGTCAATGCTTGAAGTGTGAACCTTTGATGCTTGGTTTGGTTGTTATTATACCTATGTTTGATTTGGATCTTTGTAATGAGTGTAATAATCTTGTGGAATTTTCTCCATAATTTCATTTAGTTTACAGGCCTAAGGCATAAGGATTAATGAACTAAATAGTTGGGTTTGGTTAAAAGTCTGTTTTGTCCCTTGCTGATTTCTGGAACAGTCTGGAGTAAATCTGGTACATCTCAAAATCTGTTCGTGCAAAGTTCATCAAACTTTTCTGGGAACAACTAGACTTCATGATCTTTCCAATGCAGCAAGAATGAAATTATTATCGATTATGGTCTGTGAGATATAACTGTTCAAATTTGATGTTTCTGCGCAGTCTGGAATTCTGGAACAGTTTTGGTTATGCCCAGTTTTGACAAATTTAACTACAGAATCTGTTAATATGGTCTAAATGAAAGTTGTAGATCATCTCTTTATCTTTCCAACGGTGTACAAAATGTATCCTTTTGAATTGTGGAACAGGAGATATAACTGATTTTCTGAACTGCTGCTGTTGGTTATCGCCCAGAAAAATTCAGATTCAATTATCTCTTGTACGTATCATGTTGGATATTACTGAGATCTGTTTCTATACCTTGGGATGCAGATGGCAGCAAGAGAAAGAGGCAGAGGTAGAGGCCGTGGTAGGGGTGCTAATGCCCCAATCTCAGTGGAGGAACTTATGCATACACAGAATGAGATGATGCATGCATTCCTACAACAT
Source organism: Sorghum bicolor (assembly GCF_000003195.3). Taxonomy (NCBI): domain Eukaryota; kingdom Viridiplantae; phylum Streptophyta; class Magnoliopsida; order Poales; family Poaceae; genus Sorghum; species Sorghum bicolor. Next base: position 23,746,979 of record NC_012878.2, on the reverse strand, counting down.
CTTCAGCACCAGCCTGCAGCTCCACCACCACCTGTCTATGTGAGGGATAAACGTGGCGAGTTTATGGAAGGACGACCTCCAGTGTTCACTCATTCTGCTGACCCTATGGAAGCATATGATTGGTTGCGTGCTGAGGAAAGACAGTTAAACATAGCTCAGTGTAATGATCTAAAGAAGGTGTTATACGCTTCTCGACAGCTGCAGGGAGCAGCTCAGACTTGGCGGGAATCATACCAAGCTGCTCTTCCTAATAATGCTCCCACCGTCACTTGGCAGGAATTCTGCAGAGATTTTAAGGGACGTCACATCAATGAAGGGATGACAGAGATCAAGCAAGAGGAAGTTAGATCTCTCAGAATGGGCTCTATGACCGTTGCAGAGTATCATGATGCCTTTGAGCAGTTGGCTCGCTATGCTCTGAATGAGGTCAGGGAAGATGTTGATAAGCAACGTCTGTTTATGAAAGGCCTTTACTATGATCTCAGATTGCAGTTGGCTGAAAACACTTACCCTACTTTCCAAGCTCTGGTGAACCGTGCCATTGTGCTGGATGATATGCGCAAGAGTCAGGATCGGAAAAGGAGAATGCAAGGACAAAGTTCGGGTAGTAATAACCGCCCGTGCTTTGGCTCTCAACAAGGTTTCCATCAGAGTTATCAGGGACCAGTTAGTCAGTGGAACCATAATTAGTATCCTCAGTAATACCAGGATCAACAGCAGAGTGGGAATCAACGCTTTCATTTTCAGCAGCGTAACTCTTATCAGCAGCAGGATGGTCGACAAACACCTCAATCAAGGAATCCTAATGTCACCCCTAGGAAGAACAGTGCTCCCAACACTCCTGACAGGTGTTTCCACTGTGGAAAAGAGGGACATATGTCTTATGATTGTCCAGAGAACTTCAACCCACAGAACTCCCAATGGCAAAATAGCAACCAGGAGAACAACCGAACGCCCAACACTGGAAGAGTGAATCATGTGTCTGCAGGGACAACTATGGAGGAACCTAGAGTTATGATTGGTATATTTGATGTCCATTCCACTCCCGCTACCGTTCTTTTTGATTCTGGAGCTTCGCATACATTCATTTCACAAGCTTTCATTAGGACACATAATATACCTGCTCGTGCCATGAAAAGCGTTATAACTGTAAATTCACCAGAAGGAACTATATCAGCTACACATTGTTGCTTTCCAATTAATTTGACTCTAAGGGGGGTAGACTTTAAAGTGAGCCCCATAGTGCTAAGGACAGCTGGAGTTGATCTTATTTTGGGTACAGATTGGATGATGAAACAAGATACAAAGATTAAGTGTGAAGGCAAGGTAATGGAACTAACAACACCAACTGGAGACCGACTCAAGGTCGATGTGCACAAACAAAAGACAGCCATAGTGAACCAGTTGGATGAAGATGCCAACCCTCAGGACCGTGTTGTGAATGAATTTCCAGATGAATTGCCGGGTATGCCACCTGACCGTGACATCGAGTTTGTAATTGAATTACTACCTGGTACTGCACCTATCGCTAAAAGACCATATAGAATGGGGGTTAATGAGCTAGAAGAACTTAAGAAACAAATAAAGGAATTGCAAGATAAAGGGTTCATTCGTCCTAGTTCTTAACCATGGGGTGCTCCAGTTATCTTTATCGATAAGAAAGATGTTAGTCAGAGGATGTGTGTTGATTATCTATCACTCAATGAGGTTACCATCAAGAAAAAGTATCCCTTGCCTAGGATTGATGACTTGTTTGACCAGTTAAGAGGTGCTTGTGTGTTCTCTAAGATTGATCTGCGATCTGGTTATCATCAGTTGAAGATCTGCAATTCAGATATACCAAAGACAGCTTTCACAACAAGGTATGGGTTGTATGAGTATACAGTTATGTCTTTTGGTTTGACCAATGCACCAGCTTACTTTATGTACATGATGAATAAAGTATTTATGGAGTATCTTGATAAGTTTGTGGTGGTCTTTATTGATGATATACTGGTATTCTCTAAAACAAAGGAAGAACATGCTGAACATCTGAGATTGGTCTTACAGAAACTTAGAGAACATAAGTTGTATGCTAAGTGTGGTAAATGTGAGTTCTGGTTGGAAGAAGTTTCTTTTCTTGGTCATGTTGTCTCTAATGGTGGTATTGCAGTGGATCCTAGTAAGGTGAAAGATGTACTGAATTGGAAACCACCTACAGATGTAAGTGAAATTCGCAGTTTTCTTAGTTTAGCTGGTTACTACCATAGGTTCATTGAAGGGTTCTCAAAACTTGGAAAACCTATGACTGCTCTGTTGGAGAAGAATGCTAAGTTTGTATGGTTTGGTAAGTGCCAAGCTAGTTTTGAGGAATTTAAGAAGAGATTGACTACTGCACCTGTGTTGGTATTGCCAGATCTGAGTAAGAGTTTCTCTATCTATTATGATGCTTCTCGTCTGGGTTTAGGTTGTGTTCTTATGCAAGAAGGTAGAGTTGTTGCTTATGCATCTAGACAGTTGAGGAAACATGAACTGAATTATCCTACTCATGATTTGAAGTTAGCAGCTGTGGTTCATGCACTCAAGATTTGGAGACACTATTTGATTGGGCATAAGAGTGACATATATACGGACCATAAGAGTTTGAAGTATACCATCACCCAGACAGATCTGAATTTGAGGCAGTGAAGATGGTTGGAACTGATAAAAGACTATGATTTGGAAGTGCATTATCATCCTGGAAAGGCAAACATCGTAGCTGATGCACTTAGCAGAAAGAAATATGCTAATGAGCTTCGGGTAACACCTGAATCTGAGGAGTTGTGTGCTGAATTTGTATATTTGAATTTGGGAATTGTAGTGAATGCTATGGAAATAGAGGTCACTCCTACTCTAAAGGAAGAGATATTGAAAGGACAGCTAGAGGATGAGAAACTAAAGGAGATAGCACAAAATGCGATGCTAGGGAAAGCACCAGGATTCAGAATAGATGACAATGGTGTACTGTGGTTTGGAAAAAGGATATGTGTTCCTGAAGTGAAGGCTATCCGTGATATGATTCTAAGAGATGCTCACGAATCAGCATATTCCATTCATCCTGGAAGTACCAAGATGTTTCTAGATCTAAAACAGAAGTACTGGTGGTATGGTTTAAAGAGAGATGTAGCTGAGTATGTTGCTTTGTGTGATACTTGTCAGCGAGTGAAAGCTGAACACCAGAGGCCAGCTGGACTATTGCAACCAGTGAAGATTCCTGAATGGAAGTCGGAAGAAGTAGGTATGGATTTCATAGTGGGTTTACCACGTACTTAGAGAGGTTATGACTCAATATGGGTAATAGTGGATCGATTGACTAAAGTTGCTCACTTCTTGCTAGTCAAAACCACTGATTTAGGAGCTCGACTAGCAGAGTTATATATGGAGCGGATAGTTTGTTTGCATGGACTGCCTAAGAAGATTGTATCTGATAGAGGCACTTATTTTACCTCTACTTTTTGGAAAGCAGTGCATGATTCTTTGGGAACAAAGCTGAATTTTAGTACAGCATATCATCCACAGATAGATGGACAGACTGAGAGGATCAATCAGATACTGGAGGATATGTTAAGAGCTTGTGCTTTGTAGTATGGAACCGGTTGGGATAAGAGTTTGCCATAAGCAGAGTTTTCTTACAACAACAGTTATCAGCAAAGTCTTAAGATGGCACCGTTCAAGGCACTGTATGGTCGTAAGTGCAGGACACCTTTGTTTTGGAATCAGACAGGAGACTCAGGTGTTTGGCACGGATGTGCTTAGACATGTAGAACAACAAGTGCGGACTATTCGGGATAATCTGAGAGTTGCTCAGTCTCGACAGAAAAGTTATGTCGATACACGTAGGAGAGAACTAGCTTTCAAGGAAGGCGATTATGTCTATCTGAAAGTGTCACCTATGCGGAGTGTGAAGAGGTTTAATATGAAAGGAAAGCTAGCTCCAAGGTATGTTGGTCCGTTTAAAGTTTTGCAAAGGTGTGGAGAAGTAGCGTATCAGTTAGAGTTGCCTCAAAGTTTATCTGGTGTGCATGATGTGTTCCATGTATCTCAACTTAAGAAGTGTTTGCGTGTACCTGAGGAGCAAATACCTTTAGAAGAGCTTTCTGTTAAAGGTGATCTCACTTATGAAGAGTATCCGGTCAGAATATTGGAGACAGCTGAGAGAGTCACCAGAAGTCAGGTCATTAGGATGTGCAAGGTGCAGTGGAATCGGTATTCAGAAGTAGAGGCAACTTGGGAAAGAGAGGATGATCCGAGGAAGTCATACTCCTATTTGTTTGACTAAGCACCTTCCAATCTGGGGACGAGATTATTTTAAGGGGGGTAGAGTTTGTAACACCCAAAAAATTTGATTTCAATTAATTGGAATTAATTTGATTTATTTGAATATTTTGTGAGCATTTAAATTAGTAAAGAAATAAATTTTATTGAAATTAAAAATTCGACATAGAATTAGAAACTTGTTTATGCATACATGCTGAAGCATATCTTATTGTTGTGTTGTTTGCTTTGGGGTGGATCTTGGTTGCTCTAAAAATTCTATTTAAAAAGGCTTTAGAAAATAGAAAAAAAGAAAGAAACCACTCCCCTGGAACCAGGCCGAGGCCTGGCAATCCCTCCCCGCTCTCGGCCCAGTACGGCCCCAGCAGAGCGCCTCCCCCTCTCTCAGTCCCTGGCAACCGGGCCCCGCCCTTTCTCCCACCGACAGCATGGTCCCACTCGTCAGCGACCCGACCCCCGCCTTCCTTCTTCTTCCCCAAATCGTGACCAACCGGGATTCAAAATCGGTGTTCGTAATCCCGATTTCCACGGGATTTCTCCGGGTAGGCGATCTTCCCTGCTCCTATAGGGCATCCAGACCCTCTCCCAGGCGTTCCTTCCCCTCTATTGCATACCATTGTCACTCTATCCTCGTTTTGGATCCCGCCAAGCCGCAAGCAAGCCGCCACCGTGGTTCTTGCCAACCGTGGCCGTGCCGTCGAAATTGAGTGGGAGTCGAGCTTCACAACCAGGTAACGAGACTCCCGAGTCTTTCCCTTGTTTTCTACCGGTCGCGGTGGAGCCCTTATCGTCACCGATGTGCACAGGGACGCCGCCGTCCGCCATCGCACGACGCCCATCTCCTCTGGGCTCTCTCGGTCTGCGCTGGGCGCCTAGGTGAGTTTGCTTGAGTCCCCGCCGCGTCCCCATGCCCTCGGTTCTGTTTTTGGTGGACCCCAGCGCCTAGTTCTCGAGCTCCGGCGAGGAGTTTGGCTTCATGGCCATGGCGCCGCCGTGGGAGCCCGCCGGCGGCCGACCCCCCCCCCTCTCTCGGGCCGATCTCGGCCGTAGATCATGAAATCAAGTGCCATGATTAAAAGATACCCCTTCGGGGTAACTTATGCTAAAGAGCCCCTGGGCAAATCCATATTAGAACCCGCCGTCCCTTGGCGTATTCTCTAGTTTACGCTTTTCTGTTTAGAAAACGTAATTCTTATCTATTTAAATCAAAATACGTTTTCTGGTATTTACAGTTTTGCCATTGAACTTATTTTGCTTATAAAATGCTCATTTTAACTCCGTTTTGGTCCATTCAAATTTTGTTAGATTCGTAGTTACGAGCTCTACATGTTAGAAGTATTAGTTTACTGTTTTGAAACTATTGATGCAAAAGCTGATCTACAAACACAAAGGGCTAATACCCGATTTAAACGTTAAGGCGTGCCAGCCGATTTGACCTTACTATCGGCAAAGGTGATAACTCGAATACTTTGGTCCCGACAACAGCGATGCGCCCGGATGCCACGGCCAAGAGGTATTCACGCAGAACTTGAGAATACGCCGAGCTTAAGTCGACGAATTCCTAAGAACTCGTAATAAAAAGGAAAGAGTATGACGAAATCATCGAAAAAGTAAATACTGGAATATGAGTAAAAGCTTGTGCTTGCTTGATTGATTGTTGTCCCTTACAAGGTCTCAGGATCTATATTTATACCCTGCTCAAAGAGCTACAACCAGACACGACTAGAATTCGAATTCCAAATTAAACAGAATCCGCATACAAAACGATTAAAATAACTAAAGAAAACATAAAACTATCCTCCCGTGACAAACTAGGACACCACTACAGACCAATCGGCAATCTTTAAGCCTTCCTTCCGCATCATCGGCAGACTCTCCATCGTAGTCACCAACAAAGATTAATGCTGGCTATCGGCATAAACACATCACCACCCATGGACTTAGCCACATTCAACTGCTTCCTCATCGGCAACTGCCCTCATCGGTAACCCCTCTGCAGACCAGTGACCATTACCCTGTCTTGCCGATCCACACTCTACCGATCCTGGATACGTGTCCAAAAACGGTGTCAACACATGCCCCCCAATTTCAGAGTATGAAATCATTAATGCTCTGGAATTCTCTGTAGTAATGATGCCTTTCCGTAATTAATTCTCCCAATTTGGTAACCGACAGCCTCAATCCGAACAACCCTGGTTTGATTCCTCCGCAGATCCCTCAAAATCCTCAACCTCCCAAACAGACATCTCCACTTTAGTCGCCCATCGGTAATGTTACCGTTACAGAGACCTGCCGATGGACTGACCAGGACGTCCTATTCAGTAAAGTACCTTATCCTCCCAAACGGACATCCCCACTTTATCCGTCCATCGGCAATATGACCGTTACAAGGCGCTGCCGATGGACCGACCAGGAAATCTCGCACAGTAAAATATCTTCAGATCACGACCGCTTCCTGCCAAATCACCTGCGCAATCCCTTGATTACCGTGCGAACAGTTTCCATATCTTCCTGAGTATCCTCGGATTTCACGGATACGGCGAAGTGAGAAGTCAGATTTACCCTTGCCCATTTTGTCCTATAAATAGTCCCTTCTCGGGTACTCCTTCTCCATCGCATCATTCCACAGTTCCAACTCCACCTTCCTGGCGGCGGCGCGGTTCGAGAGCTCGAAGAACCCCAACGAAACCCTTCCTTCACCAACCTCGAAGCCTTCGATCATCCTTTCTGTGAGGAGATGGCCATCAACTTCACCGTTCCCGAGGTTAGTTCATCACCCTACCTCTCATACTTTTATCATATCCCTGTTCATCCGCAATTTACTTTACTGAATATTCTTCTTCATTTTTTTTCTTCTTTTGTTCTTTCTTTTACCCTCAAAACCATTAGGATCTGTCCAATAAAATTGTCATCCCTACCGATCAGCCACACCTCCAATGTCTTGGCCCATTAGGGGATCCAGATCCGACCGACCTTATCAACGCAGAAACAAATAGAATCCCCTTTAGGGCCGAGAATTTTTCTCTGGATCTGTGGAAGGATACTTTCCGTTCCTGGCCCAATCCTACAGTGGGATGGAAAGATTGGTTCTTGAGAGTCAGCCACTCGAATGAGGTTCAATGGGGTGAGCGAAAACTGGACCAATGCATTAGGTTGTCCATTGCCGTTATGCATAGGAATGAATCACTGCTGATAGCTGCATCATATTTCTGGTCAGATACGCTCAACGCCTTTGTCTTTGGCCATGGCCCTGCTTCCCCCACTCTTACTGATGTGCTCATGCTTACTGGCCTAGACGTATCCACTGCCGATAGTAGTCACCTGTTTGACACTACGCCTAGTGCCAAAGTGGACACCCGCGCCATCGGCGACTGGTCTGGTACATTCAGAAGTATCGCAGAACGGGGCCTGTCAACATAAAGGAACAAACCACCTTCCTGAACATGTGGCTGGACAAGTTCGTGTTCTCTGGTCGATCGGCAGGACCAACCTCTGTCTACCTATCGGCAGCAGAGAGATTAGCCAATGGTGGCCGATTTCCCCTCGGCCGATATCTGCTAGGCTCTACCTACCACCTCCTCCACCAAGTAGCCAGAAAACTCCTGCTCGGCCAGTCCATCGGCAACCTAGGAGGACCCTGGTGGTTCATCAATATGTGGCTTAACCTCCACAAGCACAAGCGTCTTGAATTCAACCTCTTTACACAACGCTTCCCCAGGGACATAGCCGAGGATTATGAATTAGAGGAAGAAGAATCGGCAACTCACCCCCCTCTGAATTTTGGCGAGGCTGTCATCGTTCTGCCTGGCACCGGTGGCAACACAGACCAGGTCAGCCGATTCTTCCAGACCTTGTATGAAGGCCTGACCAGAGAGCAGCGAGTGTGGATGCCCTATGAAAATCCAGATACCATGTTCCCTTTGGTTTTCCATCCATTCAATGACGCTCTCAACAAAGATCATGATGTGATGATGGCACTGATCACTCCCAGGGCTATACCAGTGAATTTCTTTGGCTGTGGGAAAGCTTCTAACCATACTTATGAATTCTACAACCCATCGGCACTAGCCCGTCAACTGGCTTTCAGTCAGCTACCGATTGCTCTCTATTTTGCCGATGTGATAAAACCCAGGGAAACCATTACGAGCCTTCTTGAGTGGTCCCGAGTAGCCCAACTGTCACCGAATGCCGATACAGATACAGATCTATCAGAGTGGATCCTAGCCCTCTTCATCACTCAAGCATACAAACAATGGTGGGAGGAATGGAAGGAGCATTTGTTCTGCAAATCGGCTCTTACATACCGCGGCATAATCGACCCTCAATACAAAGTCCCCGATGATACTGTAAGTATTTCTTAAACCAATACTTTAATCTTTTTATTTCTCACTCTCATCGGTAACTTACTTTCTGTGTTATATTTTAGGTTGATGATACTCCCCCATCGGTCAGCAGGAGTGGCAAGCCGATTGATCTTTTTCCATCAGGTCCGATCTCTTCAATCGGCAACAACGCTCCCACTTTGGCTGCCATCATGCATCAAGGTGTACGCCTGAAGAAAGTCACCACCAAGAAGACCAAGACATCTCCATCGGTAGCTGCCTCTGCTTTGGCACAGGCTTTCAAGGTAAACTTTCATACCGATTTCATCTTTACATCTGTTACACTTGTACTCATGAATTTCCATTATTGCATCAGCATACCAGCGCATCGGCAAGGACCAGAAGCACAAGCGCCGATGCCCCCCAGCCCAGTCAGCCGAAGAGAAAAGGTGCCAAGAGTACCAGAGCACAAACCAAGCGTCAGAAGACAGCAACACCTTCTCCTCCCCTGGTGTCTCCAATCCCAGTGGAATCTTCTCCTCTTCTCCAGAAGTCCATCCGCAACAAGCACCATCTCCTCCTCAGTTGCAAGAAGCACCCCAAATGGAAGAATTCCAGCCAGAAGAGCCCCAGCCAGAAGGCACATCGGCTGAGGTGCATGAGCAAACTGCCGATCCAGTAGGCTCGATTATAGCATCGGTAGTTTCCTCCATCCAGACAAGTACTGCTTCCCCTCGAGGTAACACACTTTCCATGAAATCATTGCCGATGAACCTATTTCTTCTGTCTTACGATTATCTCTGTTAATTTTCCAGCCGACGTAGTTCCATCGGCAACTCTGGCCGATCAACCCGTGGTTCCATCGGCATCTACCAGTCAGAGGCGAGAGATTGCCCTGAAACAAGTATGTTATCCAATCCCTGTCCATATCATTTATCAATGCCTGATCATAGAATAACTTGTTTTATCTCTTTTTCAGGAGCAGGACTCTCCCGACAGTTTGTTCTCCTTCGCCATCGACATCTCCGAAGATGAAGGTGAGGAAGCAAGCTCTTCCTGGGCAGTTGGGATCACATCGGTAGAAATCAGGGCGAAACTGGAAGAATTATCGGCCCTCCTTCACCAAGATACAGCCCAATTAGTTGATGACTCTGACCCAGCCAAGGCTTTGTTCAAAACCCTCAGAGGCCAAATTCCTGCCGATGCTGAAGAAGTCCTCTTCCAAGCTGCACATCTGGAGAGCCGTCAACTGCAGTACCAGAGAGCTGCCCAACGTCTTGCCGATAGAGCCGTTCTCGCCCAGCTTTCTGAGGAAATGATGAAGGTGAAGCTCCTTGCCGATGAGAAGCACAAGAACATCAGCACTTTAAAGTCCTTAGGAGATGCTCTGAAGCACAAGATCTCTGATCTGTCGGCAAAAAGAGAAGCCCTATTGACAGAACTCAAGCAAGTAGAAGATGCCTTGTCCCAAGCCCGACAAGAAGAAAGCCAACTGCCGGAGACAATCAAACTTCTTGAGCAAGAGCGAAATATCCAAGCTCGCACGGCATTGCAAATGAAGAAGAAGCTGAAGCCAGTGGAGGGCTCTGCCGATGATGATACGAAAGTGATAGAAGAAGCAAACCAGATCTGTCTGCGTGCTATATCAGCGATCCAGACGCTGCTGAACATGTGAGCCATTCCTCGGCAACATACTTGCTTCTTTCTTTTGAACATTCTCAAGACATTAGTCTAGCCGATATGACTTGTTATCGGCACCTTCTTGAAACACTAAGTCCAGCTCGAGATACATTTTGATCCAGCCGATAGGAATGTTATCGGCACTTAACTTTCATGCATCGATCCATATGCTGGGGTAGTATTTCTTTAGATATTTGCCATTTAATGCTCTGGGAAATTCAACTCCTTCAAGAGTTTCTAAAATATAGGCGTTACCAGGAGCTGATCGACTTACCCGATAGGGACCCTCCCAATTGGGCGACCACTTCCCAAACTTTGAACTTTTAGTCCCGATCGGTAAGATCAATTTCCATACTAAATCTCCATCGGCAAACTCCTTAACTTTTACCTTCTTATCATACCACCTGGCAACTCTCTTCTTATTCTCTTATATACTCATCAAGGCCCTTAGCCGATGGCCTGCTAGATCATCCAACTCGTCTGTCATCAAAGTGGCATAGTCATCGGCAGCCAACTGATCCTGAAAAGATAGTCGCCTAGACCCAGCCTTAATTTCCCAAGGTAACACTGCATCATGCCCATACACCAACTGATAAGGTGAAACCTTGGTCGACCCATGACAAGCCATCTGGTACGACCACAAAGCTTCATTTAACAATGTGTGCCACCTCCGAGGATTTTCTTCAATCTTTCGTTTAATAAGCTTGATAATTCCTTTGTTAGATGCCTCGGCCTGCCCATTAGCTTGAGCATAGTAAGGAGAAGAGTTTAATACTTTAATTCCCATACCGATTGCAAATTCATCAAACTCCCCTGATGTGAACATATTACCCTGATCGGTAGTAATCGTTTGAGGAATTCCAAATCGGTAGATAATATGCTCTTTCACAAAATCAATCATATTGGCCGATGTGACTTTCTTTAAAGGAATAGCTTCAACCCATTTGGTGAAATAATCGGTGGCAACCAGAATAAATTTATGGCCTTTGCTGGATGGCGGATAAATCTGGCCGATCAAATCAATAGCCCATCCCCGGAATGGCGAAGACTTGATGATAGGATTCATGACCGATGCAGGTGCCCTTTGAACATTGCCAAACTTCTGACATTCTTAACACCCCTTGAAATACTTAAAACAATCCTCAAGTTTAGTCGGCCAATAATACCCATTCCTCCTAATCATCCACTTCATCTTAAAAGCCGACTGGTGCGCACCACACACTCCCCCATGGATTTCTCCCATCAAACATCTAGCCTCATCATCACCTAAACATCTGAGAAGAATCCCATCAATTGTTCGGTAATATAACTCATCTTCGAGGAGTACATACTTAGTTGCTTGAAACCGAACCCGTCTCTCAACTTTCTTGGATGGATCCTTTAAATAATCAATAATTTCCTTTCTCCAATCATCGGCACCGATTGCCAATATTGCATTAATCATGGGCTGATATCCCGAGGCATGCTGAGCTAACCGATTGGCCTCCTCATTATGCAATCGAGGAACATGCTCTAATCGGAAATCCTTGAATTCCTTTAACAGTTGCATGCTCCTCTCGTGATAAGTTATGAGGACCTCACTTCGGCATTCATAGCTTCCAGCCAATTGATTTATAACTTACATAGAATCCCCAAAGATTTCAACAACATCAGCATGAACTTCTCTTAATAATTCCAACCCATTTATCAAAGCTTGATATTCAGCCAGATTATTTGTAGACGTGGCAACAATCGGCAAGGAGAACTCATATTTCCTTCCCCGAGGGGAAATTAACACTATACTGATTCCTGCCCCCCGGTCACACATGGATCCATCAAAGAAGAGCGTCCAAGGTACAATCTCCAAAGACTCCACTGTACCATAATGTTGAGTCACAAAATCGGCCATAATCTGTCCCTTAACCGCCTTAGCCGATTCATAACGCAAATCGAATTCCGACAATGCCAAAATCCACTTACCGATCCTGCCACTCATGATCGGCATAGATAGCATGTATCGGACCACATCATCTTTGCAAATAACAGTGCATTCGGTCGATAGCAAATAATGCCTCAACTTAATATAGGAGAAATACAAGCATAAGCACAGTTTCTCAATAGCCGAATACCTGGTCTCAGCATCAATCAACCTCCTGCTTAAGTAATAAATCACACACTCTTTCCCTTCAAATTCTTCAATTAAAGCCGAACCGATGACCAACCCATCGGTAGACAAATACAACCTGAAGGGCTTCCCTTGCCGAGCCGGAATCAGAACTAGAGGATTTACCAAATAATTCTTGATTTCATCTAAAGCCAACTGTTGCTCTTTTCCCCAAACAAATTCTTGATCAGCTTTCAACTTAAGAAGAGGACTGAAAGCACGAATTTTACCAGACAAATTAGATATAAATCTCCTGATAAAATTTACCTTGCCGATCAAGGACTGGAGCTCAGTCTTGTTGGTAGGGGCATCTATTTTGTTGATAGCATCAATGGATCTTCGACTAACTTCAATCCCCCTTTGATGCACCATGAAACCAAGAAATTGTCCTGCCGATACACCAAATGCACACTTATTGGGATTCATCTTCAAACCATGCTTCCTTGTGTATTCCAACACTTTTCGCAAATCGGCAAGATGCTTTGTTAAGTCTCCAGACTTAACCACCACATCATCAATATAAATTTCCACCAGCTTGCCGATGAACTCATGAAATATAAAATTCATAGCCCTGTGATAAGTGGCACCTGCATTTTTCAAGCCAAAGGTCATGACTATCCATTCAAACAACCCAACATGACCAGAACATCTAAATGTAGTCTTTGGAATATCTTCTTCAGCCATGAATATTTGATTGTATCCCGCATTGCCATCCATAAAACTGATGATCCGATGCCCAGCCGCAGCATCAACTAGTAAATCGGGAACTGGCATAGGGTAGCCATCCATCGGCGTAGCTTTATTGAGATTCCTAAAATCAATGCAAACCCGCAGCTTCCCATTTTTCTTGTAGACTGGAACAACATTGGAAATCCATTCGGCATACCGACACTGCCGAATAAATTTAGCCTCGATAAGTTTAGTTATTTCAGCCTTGATGTCAGGAAGAATATTAGGATTACATCGGCGAGCTGGCTGCTGATGTGGCCGAAATCCAGTCTTGATGGGTAACCGATGTTCAACAATTGATCGGTCTCAACCAGGCATCTCAGTATAATCCCAAGCAAAGCAATCTTTATATTCCTTTAACAAATCAGTTAACTGCTGCTTACACTCAGAATCTAACTTAGCACTAATAAAAGTAGGTCTAGGCTTATCACCACTACCTATATCTACTTCTACCAACTCATCGGCCGATGTGAATCCCTGGCCTAACTTTCCATCATCGGCGAACCTATCCATTAAAATCCTTCATCAGAACCGACTGCTTGGATTGGTGGAATCTCATAATCGGCAACCTTGAGAAAATCCTTTTCCCAAACTTCTCCTGAAATACACCTAGTTCTTTCGTAGGTGTCTGCCTCTGCCGATGCAATGACATAAGAAGAATCCCCCGGGACAATCTCAATCTTGTCACCTACCCACTGGACCAAGCACTGGTGCATTGTAGACGGGATGCAACAATTGGCATGAATCCAATCTCTTCCCAACAGCAAGTTATAAGCACCCTTTCCACTGATCACGAAGAAGGTTGTCGGCAAGGTTTTGCTGCCGATGGTCAACTCAACGCATATTGCCCCCTTAACCGGAGACACGTTGCCCTCAAAGTCTTTGAGCATCATATCGGTCTTGGTCAAATCCTGATCCCCTTTTCCAAGCTTTCGATATACTGTATATGGCATGATATTGATTGCAGGCCCACCATCAATTAAAATCTTTGTCATCAGCTGACCATCAACCTTTCCTTTGACAAACAGAGCCTTAAGATGTTGCCTTTCATCATCGGCAGGCTTTTCAAAGATGGCTGTCATCGGATCCAGAGCCAACTGAGCTATTTGGTCGGAAAACTCCAACTCATCATCACTGGATGGCGCAAGAAATTCCATCGGCAACATAAACACCATGTTAACACCTGCCGATGGACCTTTTCCTTTATGATCTGATTGTTGCTGATCCCCAGACTGGCCAGAGTTCCCGCCCTTGTTCAACTCTTCCCGTCTTTCGTGCTGCAACCTCCTTTTCTGGGTCCTAGTCAACCCCTCTGGACACTATGGAGGGAGCTGCTGCTGCCTTACCGATGGGCGACTATTCTCCCTTGACTCGATCCGATAAGTATTGGCATCCCTACGAAATATGAACTCATCGGGAACTCGAGCATTAGCCATCTCTTCAAGTTCTTCCTGGTTCCTAGGAAAATATTCAACACGATCGCCAAGTCTGTCATGCACACTGAGCCTGCCCCCAGCCAATCATGAACGGAGGCTCTTCCCCTAGTCGGCCCATTGAATCGGCGATCATTATCGTGATAGCGCCGATCGGATCTGTCATACCAATCATAACCATTGCACTCCAGACAATCTCTGACAGTAGGAAGCTTGATGTTTTCCTCCCAACAATGGATAAAGAACGGACAATTCCTGTGATCCCTATGCCGATTCCACTCGTGTCGGCGTCTTTCTTCTTCCCGACGATAGTCCTCTTGCTGGCGCCGATACCGATCCTCACGTTGCTGCCATGTCTCCCGAGGCCTTCTGTGAGTTATCACAATACTAGATCGAGGAGGCCTCCCTGAGTTAGTTCCTTCCTGGATCAAACCTTTTCCCTTTGCATCGGCAGTAGTGATCTGAAGCTGAGGAACTACCGATGCACTTCTTTCAGCTTCTTCCAATGTCAAGACCTTGGCCTTTCCCTTAGCATCCAGCATGTTTGTTGGGAAAGGGTGTTGATCAATCTTCATCGGCTTCTGAGTTTTGGAGCTGTCAAATTTGATCCTCCGAGATTCTATAGCCGATTGCAGCTGCTGCCTAAAAACTTTACATTCATTGGTGTCGTGAGAAGTTGCATTGTGCCACTTGCAATATTTCATCCTCTTCAAATCCTCAGCCGATGGGATCACATGATTAGGTGACAGCTTGATCTGACCTTCTTGAAGTAGAAAGTCAAATATCCTATCGGCTTTAGTGATGTCAAACATGAACTTCTCTGGCTCTTTATGCCCAAAGGGTCAAGACATCGGCTTCTTATTCTTCACCCATTCTGCCAAGCCGATGACTGGTTCCTCATCAGAATCTGAGCTTGCTGCCTCATCAACAAATGATACCTTTTTGTTCCATGCTCTCTTGGGCTCAAAAGGCTTGATATCTTGATCAGAAATTCTTTGCACCAATTGACTTAAGCTTTCGAACTCTTGGGATGCATACTTGTCCCTGATGTGCGGCAACAAACCCTGGAAAGCCAAATCGGCTAGCTGCCGATCATCTAAAACCAGAATATAGCACTTGTTCTTGACCTCCCGTATCCGCTGCATGAAACTTTCGACCGATTCATCATTGCGTTGCTTCAGTTTGACCAAATCGGTGATCTTCTTCTCATGGACTCCAGAAAAGAAGTATCTGTGGAATTGTTTCTCTAGATCGGCCCAAGTAATTATTGAGTTGGGAGGTAATGTTATAAACCAAGTGAAAGCCGATCCAGACAATGATGACGAGAATAAGTGAACCCTTAACTCGTCCCGATTAGCAGCTTCTCCACACTGGATGATGAACCTGTTGACGTGCTCCATGGTTGATGTATCATCCTGTCCAGAAAACTTAGTAAAATCCGACACCTTCTACCGATTTGGAAGTGGGATCAAATCATATGCAGGAGGATACGGTGTCCGATAAGAGTAAGTATTGACTTTGGGTTTTATCCCAAATTGGTCTCTCATTACTTCAGCGATCTTATCGGCCCAATAAGCATCGACATCTTGCCGATGAGGCGGTTGCGGATCTGGCATCTGCTGGTAAGCTTCCACGTGTCTGTGCGGTGCGCGATCTGCATGGAACATTGGGTTAATCATTTGGCCACCCATCTGCTGACCACCAAACTGTTGCCCGCCGATCTGCTGCCCAAGATTCATTGGCTGGTTGGGCAATCCCTGATTCTGGAAACCGGGGTAGATCTGGCCTTGTTGAAACCCTATAGCTTGATGGTGCTGCTGGGGCATTTGTGGAAAGACTTGCTGCTCAGGCCATCCACTATTAGTATTCCTCGGCATAGGGCCTGCCGATGACTGGTAATTGGGCATCATCATTGAATTGACATACCCTGGTTGAGTCATAAACCTCTGTTGCACCAGCATTGAATCTGCCGATGCATTAGGCATCTGGAACATTAGAGCTTGAGAATTCCTAGTGTAAGGCCTTGCAGTAGTGGTTGTAGTGTACTGGGGACTCTGGTTCATCGGCATATTTGGAGGTGCCGATGCCATAGGAGCCTTGCCTCTCACATCAGCCGTCCGAGATGTACCAGGTGTCTTCAATGTGAACTCTGGAGGCATACCAAAACCCCAGCAGTTAGGAGGAGGGACTGGTCCTGACCTTGCCGATGCCAACAGATCTGTAGTGAGCTTAATCTGCCCATCTGAGGTAAGCGGATTGGTTGTCATCGGCATAGATTGTGCATTGGTGACTCCTAACATGCTTGGAGGAACGGTCGTCTCTGTGCCCACAGCGGCTGTAGCAGCCGATGGAGCTGTGACCACCGGTGATCCTGGCTGATGATGAGACGGGCCCACAAAATTTGGTGGCAACCGTCCTTCTTTGAAAGTTCTAGCCACGGCATTGAAAACCGTATTGGACAGCACACCAGCTTGGTTGATCAAAGCACGGTTGATAGCATTATCAACCATATCTTGAAGTTTACCAGGATTGGCTTCAAAAGTAACCTGCCGAGGCATCGGCAGCGCGTCCTTCTGGATCACCTCGCCGCTCTTGTTTATGCTGAAGGACCTCAAGCATTGCTGCTTGTAATCCTCCATGACTTTAGCAATAGCTTGCTTCTACTCATCCTTGAGATTGGCTTCCGTCACGGGGATGAC
This sequence comes from Sorghum bicolor, assembly GCF_000003195.3. NCBI lineage: Eukaryota > Viridiplantae > Streptophyta > Magnoliopsida > Poales > Poaceae > Sorghum > Sorghum bicolor. The sequence continues at coordinate 23,729,680 of NC_012878.2, read as the reverse complement.
GTTCTCCTGATCGAACTCAGTAGTCGACATGTTGATCTTGATCTTGAATCTAGTCCCACTGGGCGTGCCAAAAGATGTGTTGATGCAAAAGCTGATTTGCAAACACAAAGGGCTAATACCCGATTTAAACGTTAAGGCGTGCCAGCCGATTTGACCTTACTATCGGCAAAGGTGATAACTCGAATACTTTGGTCCCGACAACAGCGATGCGCCCGGATGCCACGGCCAATAGTTATTCATGCGGAACTTGAGAATACGCCGAGCTTAAGTCGATGAATTCCTAAGAACTCGTAATAAAAAGGAAAGAGTATGACGAAATCGTCGAAAAAGTAAATAGTGGAATATGAGTAAAAGCTTGTGCTTGATTGATTGATTGTTGTCCCTTACAAGGTCTCAGGATCTATATTTATACCCTGCTCAAAGAGCTACAACCAGACGCGACTAGAATTCGAATTCCAAATTAAACAGAATTCATATACAAAACGATTAAAATAACTAAGGAAAACATAAAACTATCCTCCCGTGACAAACTAGGACACCACTACAGACCAATCGGCAACCTTTAAGCCTTCCTTCCGCATCATCGGCAGACTCTCCATCGTAGTCACTAACAAAGATTAATGCTGGCTATCGGCATAAACACATCACCACCCATGGACTTAGCCACATTCAACTGCTTCCTCATCGGCAACCGCCCTCATCGGTAACCCCTCTGCAGACCAGTGACCATTACCCTGTCTTGCCGATCCACATTCTACCGATCCTGGATACGTGTCCAAAAACAGTGTCAACAGAAACTTTTTAATTCTGCAGTAGCATTTAATTAATTATTTCTCTATAGGAAATCTTGGAAAATTCATAACTTCTACGTTTTAAATCCGATTTTCGTGAACTTTATGTTTGTGTGATCGTAGCGCTGCGTAGAACATTTTGATAAACTTATATCTTTGTTTTACCACTGTTTGGTGTATTGTTCTAATTATAGCTTGTTTGCTTCGTGTATGATTGTCTACATTGGACTGTGTGCTGTTGATTGATGATTGGGATTAGACGGTGAGCCGTACGTTGGTGATCAAGATCAAGCCTTTGAAGACCAGCAGGCTCAGGAGAGCTTTGATCAAGGCAAGTATAACTTGGGATCATCCTTGTTACCTATACACAATTAATACAATATTTATCATATGCATGTGTCCAGCTTGATGACCTTAGCAAAATCATAGATGATTGTTACCCTGGATTCCTTGTTACCTATTTGGATATGCATTTGGGTAGTTCTTGCTAGTGCTTGATTATTAATCCATGATCTTGTAACATGAATATTGAATATGCAATAAACAATAAAATAAGCTTTTCAACAACTTGAACATAAAGGGTGGAAAGAACTCTAGCTTTTGCTGCATTGATCTTGACCCTCCATAAGGACTTATCCCTTGGCAAAAGCTGGGACAACTCGTACAACCATGAGGGCTACATGGCTCTGGTTTTAGCTCAGTATGAGGACCTTTTTCTAGCTTGTTAGCGGTTACCTTAAATGGCGTAAGAATGTCTAGACACGTTGGGTATAGTGTGGCCTCTGTCCATGTGTATAGTCTACGGGTTATGTGCCATGGAAGGGGGGCTCTATATCTACCTACCGAGTGAATCTAATGGCCCTAACTTGTTAGATGAAACTTTTGAAAGGCTTCATAGTGATCCCTGCCGACCTCCCTAGGAAGGGGGTTAAGAGACTTGCAACCTCAGGCGAAAGGGTAAATCACGACTCATGGGTAAAGATGTACAACCTCTGCAGAGTGTTAAATCTGGTATATTAGCCGTGCCCACGGATACGGGCGGCCCGGAAAACTAACGGAATAGATGGACACTGATGAACATGATTAATGATAATAAATGATGGTTTATTATGTTGTTTATATGTGTTATTCATAATTCCTGTATACAATTGATCATGTGGTTATGGGATTTGTTCAAGCTACCTTGACATTTGCTATCCAAATATAAATATGCTATCTACATATAAAAGCTAAATGCAGTCAAACCAGTGTCAGCTATTTGAGCCTCATGAACCCCAGGTTATACTTGTTGAGTACGATATGTGCTATGTTGTTTATCTCATATTATTTTTGTGTAAGACTATGTGATTTATTATGTTCCGCTATGTAATAAACACTGCAATGGTACATTTGAGATTTGTCTACTTATGTGTGCGACTATTCCTGGGGCATATATGAGTCTTTTATGCATCCTATTTTGTTCTTAAAATATGGGTGTCACACCAACCCAAGAATTTGATTCAAACTTCACCAAGTACTAAGTTCTGCTTGGTTTCCAACCCAAGAATTAGATTCAGACTTCACCACAACTAAAACAACTTCACCATGGATTGAAATATAGATGACATATGGTGATTCATGGCTATGATTATATGGTGACAATAACATGAAACTCTAAAATAATAGAACTAAAACCAGCACTCGACACAACTGAAGTAACCAAATAATCAACAAGCCCTAACTAAGCAGTACTAGCAATGGCTCAAAAATTTGGTAGGATTCAGGAAACTAATCTACTTATTGTTTTGGCTTTTCTAGACTTAAGGAAAAATAAAACAACGAAGGATTGGAAATCTCTCACTAATAAACCTTGCTCTGATTACCAACTGATATGAACCCGCTAGGGTTTGGGCTCGATCTTTCGATGAGAGGTGCTAGATAACTCGATTGGTGAAAGGAGTTGATGTTCAAGGCCTGACTACAGCCCTCCAAGGCCGCGCCTTTGCAACCGATACACCACCCCAATGGCTGTCATGATCTTATGGAGCACGACAACCGGCCACTAGGGCACTCGTCCTACAAGCAATCGATGAACCCACAAGAACAAGTAGAACAAGTACTAAATTACTAGATGTAAATAAAGATTTCAAACTCAATCATTAATGAAGTGGGGTTTTGAAAACAAGAAGATGGGTGGCTGGATCAGCACGCGCATTTACTAGCAAGTAGCGAACGCTAAACTTGAACTATTCAAAACTCGAGTGTTACTAATAGCTGCCAAGGGATATATGACATGAGGAGGATGACTAGAAGAGTGTCTAGATCATGCTCCAACCATAGGACACGTCCTTAATGGACCTAAGATGATACACAACCCATTGGGCTAACTTAAGGTGATGTAGCACCTAGGACGGAAAAACCTCTCGGTGGTATTTGGATCATTGCTGCCGCTTCCGAAAAGATATCGATATGAAACTCAATCCGTATGAAATTAGACTTCATAAGCTTTCCATGAATCCTAAAACACCCAAATCTGACTCCGTATGCAACCATGATGACCATCACAAGTTGGAACTGTGCTGTAATCTGAATCTAGCTAGCGAATCCTTTTCCCTTTTGGTCTTCTCCTTGGTTCCTAAACAAAACAAGAGTGCACGTGTCTCCAAGGTTTAAACAAGATGGATAGGAGTTCAAGAGGGAACTTACTTGATGATTAAGTTGTCAAGCATGAGCACAAGTAAGAGTTCTATCAATCGGTGTGGTGTTGATGTCCTCATCACACGTGACTGTTGATGGTAGATAACTCCTAACACCTAGTAGATATAGGGTTATCACTAATAGAATTCCATGAGTTTTAGTGAATATCTATTTCTGCTTGGTGTCAGCTAAAAAACAGCCAAAGATGGCCCATATGTTGGATTTACATAGAACGAAGACCACATCGGTAATCCGAGAACAATCTAGAAGGCTCAGGAAGGCAGCACCCCGAAGCTGGGGCCCACCTGTTAGTGAGCCTGGTGTTGACAGTTGTTAACCATCAAATTTATACGTCAACCAAGGAGAGAAAAGGGTTTAAAACTGAACATCACCATAGACTTAGGGTTTTCACTGACAATTTCTATGAGTTTTGGTGAATGTCTCTTTCTGTAGGGGTTATCAGAAATTAAACAAAAGAGGACCACATGTTAGATTTACATAGAGAGAAGACCACATCGATAAATCATGAATACTCTAGAAGACATAAGAAGGCAACCCTATAAAGGAGGGCCCACCTAGCAGTTGGCTAGGGCGCCCGCCCCTAGGGCTTGGGTGGCCGCCCGGACAACTCAGCCAATGAGCTTCAACCTCATGGATCCTGCCTCCACTGTCTTGGAGGAGTAATCTTGACCATCTATCAAGGTCGGTTTGATCTAAGGGCTGTGGAGCTTCCTAGGGGGCTATAAATATAAGCCTGACCCGAGGAGAGCTCAGTTAGAATTATTATTCTCATCTGAGAATTAGAGGTAGCCATTAGTAGAGCAAGGGATTAGAGATATATCCACCAGAGAATTAGAATAGCTACTATAAATCTTCAATTCCTACATAGGTTTAGACTAGATAGAGGAAGAGTCATGCGCTTGTGCTCGGAATTCTGGATCTTCATCATCAAAGATTAGTACTATCTTGTATCTTTCTATTGACTTTATTCTAAATATCATTATGCTTCTATTTATTATGTTCCTAGTTTATTCTAGTTCTAAATTTGATATAGTTATAATTGGTGATGAGTTTATGTATATGTTTGCAAAGTGCTTAGCTCTCTTCGCGGGAGGGTTAGGTGATAGATGTCATGTAAGCATGGTGCTTAGATGTCATTTATCTGCAACTGCACCCTATTGGCTGGGACGTGTGGTATATCATGGAAGTGAAAGTTCCGTTGAGTCCTTCGTGTTCCATCCCCCGTTGGTAGGACATGTAGAATCACAGTTGCATATGAAGTCCTGCTATGTCTTGGCTTTTTATAGCAATGTTCCTTATATATAAATGAAGAGTCTTTTGTGTTATGTATGATGGTGTAGTGTTAGAATAGATGAATGACTTGGTAAATTAGAACTACTTAGGATTTTCTATCTGTTGAACTAATCACACGTCGACCTATTATTAAGTTGAGTAGTCTATATCTAATCTCTGTGTGATTTATTCACTGAGCTTTTATACTTCATATTATTTATCTATCATGGTTTACCCCCTACCAAGTAGGTGGTTGTTGACATCTCTAACACCACTTAAGCTAAGTTGTCATCCCCAGCCTGATGTAGAGATGCTTGTATTAAATGTATATGCTTTTCTAGAAAATAAATAAAAGATCCACAAGCACACAGATAATACTGTTGTAGCATTTTAACTAGGAATAATCTATGTATTGTTATTTATATTTTTATCACTGGGAAGCGAATGCATTGGATAATGAGCAATGAGCATTGCATGTAGTCATGGAGAATTTAACCATATCTTCATCTATCTCTCATGTAGGTTAAGTGTCACATAAAATAAATAATATAAATATGAATAATAAGTGACAGAAGATAAATGAGAGAACATAGCCACATATAAATATGTTAATCATCTCAATAGAGTACTCTAAGTCTATAAAACTAGCATGACTAGGACGAACTACAAGAATAAATCCTAAGTATTCTAACTATATTATCAAAGCATACAATGATTAGTGCAATTACACCTAGCGTCATCATCAGAAAAGGTTATATCTATGCATAGTGATATTACCAAGAAAGATCATGGATAGAGCAATCACTTCCCTGTAATAATGGTGCTCTACAATCCTTATAATCAGGAGGAGGACTACAAAGGACTCAACAGGACTGTCACTCCCGTGATCTACCTCACTATCTGAACTATAAGAGGTAATCGCAGATAAATATGGTCTCGGCACCTTGCCTACACAATATCTACCACTCACCCATGGCCTAATGATTAAGCACTATACGTCCTATGCATAAACATAATTCTAATCTTACTATGCTAAGCATATAATCAAAGTAGACTAATAACAATATAATTGAGAACATAAGCAAATAGAATAAAGTAAATTCTCATATAATCAAATAGATCAAAGTCATATTCATAATAGCAAGAACAAATATGAATACTACAATGAAGAATAAGAAATTACCAGGAACGAAGATAGATCCAGACTCTAAGCTAGGCTTGACTCCTAGATCTATTCCTATATAGCTATGCTAAAGAACTATGGAGCTCTAATTGAGATGGTAGCTCTAGGCTTCTCTGAATTCTCTCTATCTGTATTACTTAGAGAATAATGAATTCCTCCTATGAATTCATCTCCTTGGGGGGGGGTCAGAGTTGTATTTGTAGCCCTCTATGAAGCACCACTGTAATAGAACCGTCCAATTTATAAGAATTCAAGTGAATTAGCAACCACGAGAGTAGTCAAGCCAACGGACTTGAACCCATATAAACCCGGTAGTCCGACGAAACCTCAAAAGATCTCGATTCAACCAACATACAACCAAGACCGTACATGATCAAGCATCTCCATCACAGATTACAACCATTCAACACAGAACATAGTTTTTACATACACATCAGACTTCAAATAAAGTTATTACAACATGGTTCAGTAGTGGAAGCAAAGTAGTTTTGAAACAACACACGTAATAGTTTAATTACATGCCAGCTCCATGATCATCCCAACAAAAGCACAACCGAAGATACAAGAAGTGATCTTGCCCGAGACCGACTCATCATTCGCAGCCGGATGGTGACAGTTAGCACAGTAGCCGTGATACATGACATCATCTGCAACAAGGGTAAATAAAACCCTGAGTATGAGAATGTACTCAGCTAGACTACCCGTCATAAACCAGAAATAAAGTGACACCAAGGAGCATGTAAGGCTCATATTTGTGGGCTGGTTTGACTCACATTTTGTATAAAAGCTTTAGTTTTGAGTAACACATTTGTAATATTTTCAGCAGCAAGTTCATTACTTAAAATAGCTATCCACTAGATTAGCACCTGTTCTAAGCATAGACTTCGAGTATTAAGCATCACAATAGTAACCTTATCTGGATTATCACATAGCCATCATCATTCCGATCATAACCAATAAGTATATTTAGTGAATTCTACGTTGCCGCTGCTCGAGTCAATTTCTCACTATCCGGGAGAGACGGCGATTCGAATTGAATCCTATCCAGCTGGAGGGGTATTCCTAGCACTCACCAAAGCATACCTCGCGAGGGCAGCTCGGATCACCTTTAGCACAACTCTGGACCAATTCGCGGGTCCGTCCAGCGCCGCACCCCCAGGGACCGCCAATCTGCCAGGGTCAAAACTCTAATCTGACACCTCGGTCTTACGCCATTGTCTCCCCGCACATCCTTACTACCAACCGGGGTGCACACTCAAACAGAACGGGGTATCCGGCTGGAGTTGCACTCGTAGGCTTCACGGTCGGAACGACTTATCCGGCCAACTAAGTGTTAGGCATGCGTTCAACATGACAAGAGGACGTACAGCGTATCGGTCCTTAAACGACACAGACGGGGATAGATTCACAGCCAAGACCTCCATGCCTTGTTGCTTCACTATCGTCATCCTACCCGGTCTCAAATTCATTATTAGCACATGGTTATTTCCACGATAGCAAATATAGCCAACCGTGATCCAATATCCACCTATCTCTCACAGGTGACAGGAAATCACCCGGCTTCTACCGAGCTAAGCATGGCTAAGCATTAATTCGATCTTGGACCTACTCAGGTGAGGTATAAGGTGGACAAAGTAGTCATTATGCAGCAAGGTTGTCATATCAACGCCTAACACTTAATGCAACAATACTTAACCATAGTTAATTGACAGCTGGACATGATAACAAAAATAGTGGGAGTCTTATAATGCTCAGGGGCTTGCCTTCGACGTAGGTGGAAGGACGGTGGTCGGGGCACTCCGGCAGATCCTCCTCCTCCTCAGTTCCTTCTCCTTGAGGTGGCTCCCTCTGCTGCTCCTCCGGCTCGGGTGGTGCGAATTCCAGGACCGTGACGCCCTTTGGTACACCTATGTATGCATGAGAAGGCGATAAACATAGGGAATGCACAAATGATGCTAGATGTCATGATGAGGAGCCAAAGGAACATAAAACAAGGTGCAAACATAAGCACAAGCTTCTAAGATTAAGAGGATCATGAAATAACAAGTAAGTGCATACTTCTTCTCTGGTGGAGAAGTTAACTAGACAAGCTAATCAACCTTAGCTATTCATACACAACAATTGGTGTCATGGGCAGACTGGGTAGTGAGAAGTATTAGCTATAACTTAGTCATCAGTTGGCTAAACTAAGCAAGTAAGCACTTTCTGGAAAGCTTAACAAATTGTCTACAATTCACGTTTAGACATCACAGAAAGATTCTCAACTGAACTAGGCTAAAACAGACAAAGGCTTCTGGCTGCTCTGGAAAATCCAGAGAACAAGAACTTCCCAGCTGTTACTTGTAACAATCACATCTTTTAAACTACTCAGCCAAATGCTATGAAATTTGGACATGAGGTGGATAAGTAAGTTAGCTACAAGTTTGTTATAGGCAAGTTTTCCAGCAAACTTCATCTTCAAGCAGTTCTTAAGCAATTTCTACCTGCTACCCAGAATTGGCTCTAGACAAGGCATAAATAGCAAAATAATATTTTAACACATATTAAGAATGTAACATTGGTTCAAACCGAAAATACCAGTAGCTAGGATATGCCTAAGAAACATCATAAAACATCATGGCAAGGTTTAAACTCATTTTTATTATCCCCTTTTCTATTTATTTGATTATTAAGGTGAATTAATGAGCATGTAGTACAAGTGCTCCAAAAATTCCCACAAAATTACAGCAAGCTATCTAGGCTACCACAAGGTTACTGTAAAACTTTCATGGCTCTTGCACATGCAGATTGTGATGTACAAAAATAACAAGCTAACAATGGCATTAAAGTCATAAATGTGAAACCCTATTAAAAAGTGTCAAACAACAGATTTCAGATTTTTCTTAGCTTTGTCTTACATGATTACCTCACCCAGCAAGTTCCATCCTAAAAGGAGTCATACTCTATTTATTAACAATACCACAAGAAACTCCTATTTAAACAAAAGATATTTATAACTTTACCAACAGGCATCCAAAAATCATGACAAATTTATCAGAGCCCAAACATAGCATAAATAACATTCTCCTGAATTTGCATGGTGACAGGACTTAGAGATCTCAAGATATAATTACCTTCTTTTTATCAAGGATTAAATCATATCTATTTATTTCTGCAAAAACATGGCATGCTTCATATTTTTATTAAAAACTAGACTGACTCAAGAGTGTGACAAAATTGGAAACACTCCATTTGGATCTATCTAACTCAAGTTATGAATTTTTCAAATTAGCATAGAAACAGAAATAGGGGGAGAGAGAGACAGTGGCTGACAAAGGGGTCCCACTTGTCAGCGACACACAGAGTAGAGGCGAGCTCGGCTGTCGGAGATCTCATCGACGGCGAGGTCTCCGAGGAAACCGAGGGCATCTACGTGTTCCTCACATCAAGGCGAACTTGTTGACCTACTTGGCTCACGCTCTACTGGACTCTAGGGTGCTCGCTGTCAAGAATGGCGGAGCGGCTGCGCTGCGCGGTGGTAAGCCGGTGTACTGGGGCAATGGCGACTCAGTAGAGGTTGCGGACGAGCAAGAGGGAAGCAAGGCGAAGCTGTAGGAAGAAGAATCACGGCCAGAGGTGAACCAGAGAGGTCTGGCCACGTTGCCGGTGATCTTTGTGAACTCCGGCGAGGTAGAGTTTACGATGGAGTTGGCAATGTGACCTCATCGGTGCTCGGCTAGGGAAAAGAGGTGGACGTCGAGGTAGAGGACGTCGCGGCGGAGCTCTGGGCGAAGCAGCTCGGCTCGGGACGCGGTGGTGCGGCCGGGAGAGCTCGCCGAAGTGCGGCGGAGCTCGCCGAGAATGATGGCGGGCGAAATGTAGAGCGCTGGAGGGGGGAATGGTGCGTCTGAGGCGTCCAGGTGGTGCGTGGTGACTTGAGGGCGTCGTCCAAGCTGACAAGCAGGGTCGTCGTCGATGTACGGACGACAGGTGGCCAGACACGCAGCGGCGGGTGACGCTCTGTCCAAACTGATTCGGGTGATTCAGTCGCCGTCGACAGTGACTGAAACCCGATCGTCGTCGACGTTTTACTCGCGATTCACTCGGTGGTTTTTGCTCGGATTTGTCCCAATGGATAGAGCTACATGAGCTCTACAAGTGTGCCTAAAGGATCAAAGTCTGGTTTGGCCTAGAATTCAAACTACAAAGCTCCCAAGTACCCTACCTCGAATCTGCAAAACCCAGACTTAGCCAAAATCGCCTAAGTGTTGAAAACAGTACTGATTTTTGTCTTGTGAGAAAATTTTGAGTGTGTTCCAAGCTTTTTCATGAAAAGACACCAACACAACTTTTGTAGCTTATAAAATTTACTACAACTTTGTTTAGATGTCATTTACATGCAAGGTTTCTAACACTGGTTTCATAAAAGATCTTTAAAAAAGGTTTAGGGGGGTCAACTAGGTCAACCTAGGGTTAACCATGACTTAGGGGCATTTTTGGGTGAGACCTCCAACATAAACTTTGTTCCAAATGATATTCTAAACATGAATAAATTATTTTGAAAGACAATGTGCAAATGTATACATTATTCATACATTACTTACACATATAACAAGCCATATAAGCATTTCAATCACATAGTGTACACACCAAATGACCTATGATCATGGTATGATGCTCATGAGTGTGTAAGATGATGCTTATGTTGATGCAATGCTCATGGTTAACATGCAAGCTAACACTAGGTGTGTTATAGCCCTCCCCCCTTACAAAAATCTCGTCCCGAGATTTGAAAGACGTGCCATTTTTCATTGAAGGAGGGGTAAGTCACTTGCAAATAGTCTTCCCTTTCCCAAGTGGCATCCCATTCACTTTGATGGTTCCATAACACCCTATAAAGTTTTATCACCCTCCCACGAGTAACTCTTTCCTAGACATCAAGAACTTGCATAGGCTTTTCTTCATAAGATAGATCTGACTGTAATTTAAGACCTCCTGTTTCTACTCTCTCTTCGGGCATGTGAAGGCATTTCTTAAGCAGAGACACATGGAATACAGGGAAAATAGCTCTCATCTCAGTAGGTAGTTGTACCCTGTTAGCCACTTTGCCACTCTTCTCAATGATTTGGTAGGGACCCACATACTTAGGGGCAAGCTTTCGCTTCACACCAAAGCGATTCACCCTCTTCATGGGCGATACCTTTAGGTGCACAAAGTCACCTACTTCAAACTCGAGTGGCCTTCTTCTTCGGTCAGCGTAGCTTTTCTGTCTAGCTTGGGCAGCTTCCATGTATTTTTGGATAATAAGAACTTGCTTTTCAGCTTCCTTGACAAAGTCAATTCCGTAGTACCTCCTTTCACCAGGTTCGACCCAGTTTAGAGGAGTTCTACATTTGCGGCCATACAAAGCTTCAAAAGGAGCTGTTTGAATACTCTCTTGATAGCTATTATTGTAAGAGAATTCAGCTAAGGGTAGCCACTTCTCCCATGCACCCTTGGAAGAGATGACACATGCCCTCAACATATCCTCTAAGACTTGATTCACACGCTCAGTCTGACCGAAGGTTTGAGGATGGTAAGTTGAACTACGAACCAACTTTGTACCAAGGAGTGAATGTAAATGTTCCTAGAAGTGGGCAGTGCACTAAGGACCTCTATCAGAAATAATAGTGCGAGGCACTCCGTGCAATTTAACGATCTGAGAGAAGTACAACTCAGCATAGTCGGATGGTCGGTATGTAGATCGTACCGGAATGAAATGAGCTGACTTGGTCAAGCGATCAACAATCACCTATATGGAATTGTAACCTTTTGGAGTAGGGGGAAGCCCAACAATGAAATCCTTGCTGATTTCTTCCCACTTCCAACCCAGAACCGACAAAGGCTGCAATAATCTAGCAGGCTTAAGGTAAATTGCCTTTACCCTGCAGCAGGTATCACACCTAGCAACATAAGCTGCTATCTCCTTCTTCATCTTAGTCCACCAGAAATGAGGTTTCAAGTTTTGATACATTTTTGTTGATGCCAATTTTGGACACGTATATTTGGACGTGTATCTGGGAGTTAATGAAATATAGATCGGCAGATAAAAGAGTGGTGATTGGTTATCAAAGGAGTTGCCGATGGGATTGATGCCGATGGAGAAAACAGCAGGATGTAGCCAAATCTAAGGGTGGTGGTCGATCTATGCTGATGACTGATGTAGGTGATTGCCGATGCCAACAAAAGGCGATTTGCCGATGATAAGCAAAGGAAAGTGTAGGATTGGTAACGATGATGGTGATGATATGCCAATCGGTTGTGGTGGATAAATTAATGTTTTCCATAGTTATTAGAGTTTGTTTTGCATACGGATTCCGTTCAAATTGGAATTCGAGTCCTAGTCATGTCTGATTGTAACTTTTCTGAATAGGGTATAAATATAGACCCGGTGGCAATGTAATGGACATACACAATCAATCAAACACTAGTTTTTACATCTATTCTAGCATCTACTTTTTCAACGACTTCGTCAACTCGCATATTTTCCTTTACTTACGAGTTCTTAGGAATTCATCGAGTCAATCTAGGCGAGTTCTTGAGTTCCGTGTGAATACCTCTTGGCCATGACATCCGGGCGCATCGCTGTTGTCGGGACCAATGTATTCGAGTTATCACCTTTGTCGATTGAAAGGTCAAATCGGCTAGCACGCCTTAACGTTGAATCGGGTATTAGCCCTTTGTGTTTGCAGATCTACTTTTGCACCAACACATCTTTTGGCACGCCCGGTGGGATAGAAATTCATCATCAAGATCAACATGTTGAACACCGATTTTGACTTGGAGAACGTCATCCCTGTGACAGAAGCTGATCTCAGAGATGAACAGAAGCAAGCTATGGCAAAAGCCATGGAGGACTACAAGCAGTTATGTTTGAAATCCTTCAGTATCAATAGGAGTGGCGAGGTGATCCAAAAGGAAGCATTGCCGATGCCTCGGCAAATCACTTTTGAAGCCAATCCTGGTAAACTACAAGAGATGGTTGATAGTGTTATTAATTGTACTCTAATCAATCAATCTAGTGTGCTGTCCAATACAGTTTTCAATGTTGTGGCTAGAACTTTCAAAGAAAGACAAGTACCACCATCTTATGTGGGCCTAGCCTATCATCAACCACGAGCATCATTGGTTATGGCTCCATCGGCTACTATGGCCGTTGCGGGTACGGAAGTCACTTCTCCTCCCAGCACATTAGGGATGACTAATGCGCAATCTACACTGATGACGACTAATCCATCAACATCAGAGGGACAAGTTAAACTCACTACAGATTTATTGGCATCAGCAATGTCAGGATCTGTGTTTAAAGGCTCTCAAGTTCCTCCTAATTGGTGGGGATATGGTTTGCCCTCAGAGTTTATAGCAAATAGCTCTAGGACGTCTCAAGTGGCTGACATGACAGGCAAGGCTCCTATGGCATCGGCACCCCCAGTATCGCCGATGACTCAGAATCCCCAATATTCTACAACTACTACTGCAAGACCTTTTACTAGGAATTCTCAGACACCAACATTCCAGATGCCTAACGCATCGACAGATCCAATGTCGACGCAGCAAAGGTTTATGATACAACCAAGGTATGTCAATTCAATTATGATGCCCAATTATCAACCATTGGTAGGGCTTACACCAATGAATGTTAATAATGGATGGACAAGGCAGTTCGTCTTTCCGTAGATGCCTCAGCAGAATCATCAGGCTATGGGATTTCAACAAGGATCAATGCAACTTGGATTTCAGAATCAAGGGTTGATCAACCAGCGGATGAATATTGGTCAGCAAGTTGGTGGTCAATAAGCGGTGGTTAATCCTATGTTCCCTGGAGATCGTGCACCGTAAAGACACGTGGAAGCTTATCAGCAGATGCCAGATCCACAACCAGCTCATCGGCAAGATGCCGATGCTTATTGGGCCGATAAGATAGCTGAGGTGATGAGAGATCAATTTGGGATAAAACCCAACTCTTATCGGACACCGTATCCTCCTGCGTACGACTTAATTCCGCTTCCAAATCGGTACAAGGTGCCAGATTTCACCAAATTTTCTGGGCAGGATGACACGTCAACCATGGAGCATGTTAACAGGTTCATCATCCAGTGTGGGGAAGCAGCTAACAGAGATGAGTTAAGGGTTCGTTTATTCTCATCATCTTTGTCTGGATCGGCCTTTACTTGGTTTATTTCATTACCTCCAAGCTCAGTGATCACATGGGCCGATCTAGAAAAACAGTTCCACAAATACTTCTTTTCTGGAGTTCATGAGAAGAAGATTACCGATTTAGTCAGGCTGAAGCAACGCAATGATGAATCGGTTCAAAGCTTCATGCAAAGGTTGCGAGATGTCAAATAAATGTTATAGTCTGGTTCTAGATGATCGGCAGCTAGCCGATTTGGCTTTCTAGGGATTGTTGCCACATATCAGAGACAAGTATGCTTCTCAGGAGTTCGAAAGTCTGAGTCATTTAGTGCAGAGGATTTCTGACCAAGATATCAAAGCTTTTGAGCCTAAGAGAGCGTGGAACAAAAAGGTGTCATTTGTCGATGAGGCAACAAGTTCAGACTCCGATGAAGAACCAGTCATCGGCTTGGCAGAGTGGGTAAAGAATAAGAAGCTGATGTCTTGCCCTTTTGGGCATAAAGAACTAGAAAAGTTTGCATTTGATATCACCAAAGCCGATAGGATATTTGACTTTTTGCTTCAGGGGGCAAATTAAGTTGTCACCCAACCATGCGATTCCATCGGCAGAAGAGTTGAAGAAGATCAAGTATTGCAAGTGGCATAATGCAACATCTCATAGCACAAATGAATGCAGAGTATTTAGGCAACAACTGCAATCGGCCATAGAGTTTGGGAGAATTAAGTTTGATAGCTCCAAAGATCAGAAGATGATGAAGATCGACCAGCATCCTTTCCCCACAAATATGTTGGATGCTAAGAGAAAGACTAAAGTCTTGACATCAGAGGCGGCTGAAAGAAGTGCATCGGTAGATCCTCAGCATCAGATTACTACCGATGACGCCAAAGGTAAGGGCTTGATCCAAGAAGGAACCAGATCAGGAAGGCCTCCCCGATCTGGCATTGTAATCACTCATAGAAGGCATCAGGAAAGCTAGCAGCAGCGTGAAGATCGGTATCGGCGCCAACAGGAAGATCGTCGTCGGGAAGAAGAAAGACGCCGACAAGAGTGGAATCGGCATAAAGATCATTGAAATTGCCCGTTCTTCATTCACTGTTGGGAGCAAAACATCGAGTTACCAACTGTTAGAGACTGCCCTGAGTGTAATGGTTATAATCGGTATGATAGACCAAATCGGCAGTATCAGAACGATGATCGGCGTTTTGATGGGCAGATTAGAGGAAGGGTTTCAGTTCATGATCGGCTGGGGGGCAGACTCAGTGTGTATGACAGGCTTGGTGAGCATGTTGTGTATTTTCCTAGAAACCAAGAGGAGCTTGCGGAGATGGCGGATGCGCGAGTTCCCGATGAGTTCATATTTTGCAGAGATGCTAATACTTACACCACAAGGGCAAAGGGTTTTTGTGGCGAAAATTTTCATCACAAAAGCTTATTTTTTCACCACAAACCAGCCTTTGTGGCAACTTTTTGAATCGCCACTAGTCGCCACAAATACTCGCCTCACAGATACTCTAGTGATGATTTTTTGTTCCCCACAAATGGCCATACTCAGTAGTGACAAATTGTATTACCACTAGTGATGTGGCTATTTGTAGCCCATTTGTTGTCACAAAAACATACGTATTAGTGGCAAAAAATGGTGCCACTCATAATGTTTCTAGTGGTGATAATGGTTGCCACAACTATATAGGAATTATGGCAATATAATTGTCACAATTGTCATTGTAAAAGTGACAAAAATTATGGTCACTAGAGACTACATATTAGTGACAGAAGTTTCGCCATTGCTTGAGTTTGTTGTGTCAATGCTTATCCTCACTGTTAAATTATAATTGTGTCTAATCATTTGCCATAATATGTATGGGAAAAAGTGGTAACTTGTTAACACAAATACTTTTCATTTGTGATGCAAACTCGTCCTCACATGTAAATTACGGTGGCAAACCTTTTATCACAAAAAAATATCTTTTTGTGACTATTGACAAGACAAATTGTATCAATAGTCTCATCACAGAAAAGCATAGCATTTGTAGGAAAATATTTGTTAGGACAAGTTTTGTCACAAGATAAGTTTTAATCGTGTGAAACATATTAGATGTTGTGGCGACCAAGTTATCATTATTATCCTTGTTATAGTGACAAAAAATAGCTGAACAAATGTACATTATAGCAATATGATTCTCACAAATCTGCACCAATAATATTTATTTTAGTAATTCAAATTTGGCAATAAAGCAGTACATAAAATGAGAGCACTCAACTCTAGTAATAACTCTCTTGACACTACTTTGAAGTCTCACAATAATTATTCAACTCAAGGGTTTAAACTCTAAGATGCTAGGGGCTGTGAGGCACCAGAATGTATGTGAGCAATTAATTCAACCATTTGATGATCAAGTTGTTCTCTGACTAGGCGAGCAACTTCTCCACTTTGTGCTTGACGCAAAGAACTTAGCTCATTACATTGGGATTGCTGCTCTTCTTGTAGTTGTGCATTTGTTTCGACCACCGTGGAAACTTGGCCTTCCAAAGCTTGTGCTCGCTGCTCAGCAGCATCAGCACGTGCTCGAGCTGCAGCTTCACGCTGTTCAGAAGCCTCAACTTGCGCCTGCAATCTGATTCTTTCCTCTGCTACTCGGTTCACAGCACGAATGCCAACACCACGTGAATGGTTTGGCTTTCGACCAAGAACTAGTGTGATGTGCTCCACTACTGGCACAGGTACAGAAGAAATCTTTTCTTGATGTATCCCAGCAACTTCATGTAGTTTGGTCTGCAAAGCATGAAACAACAAACTAATTATGAACCCATATACTACACACCGGGCAAAAGCGTTCATCTAATGAACCATAAGTATGAGCACAAAATAGCTATAGGATAGTGTAACATGCAAATGTTCTCAGAGTTGCTACTGTTCAAAGAAAATTCGCTGACATGTTATATAATAAATGAAAATTGCAGATAAATATTCTCAGAGTTGCTGCTGTTCAAAAATAATCTGCAGACATGTTATATAATAAATAAAAATTGCAGACAAATTAAATAATATAGGAAGTTTACAAATAGCTTAATGAAACGATATTGTTCATGATTAGAAACGTTGCGAACATGTCATAGTGCCCAGACTTTTCAACTCATTAAATGAACATTACATCAAAATTTAGGATACAGATTGGCAAATGTGAAACCCAAAGATGCCATCAGAAAGGAAAATAATATGTCCATACCATTATTTCTTCACCCGTTGGAATGGACCATGTCCCATCCACCTTTTGATATGTAGCCCTTCAAACTTGCATTGCAGTAGGCCATTCACCAGTTTCTGGGTCTCGCTGCATTGGAATAAAAAAACATATATTCACTAAGGTAGAACAATGTATAGCAGATAAAAAAAAATCTGCCTAGAAAATTTTTTCCTCACCAGATCGTAAGCGATTTGAGCAATTGATCTAGTTCCTACTTTGGACCCCATTTCTTGCTTTCCTCTATTGATTGAGTTTTGGTTGCTCCTTTTCTGGTTTACAAATTGCATAAATGTATCACTAATAATTATGTAGCACTGTAACTTAGGATATGAGATGTACGTACCTGAAAATCATCATCCATCCATAAATTTCTTATCAACCATTGCCAACCTTCTGGTGAGACATGTTGTGGTCTTGGCTTGTTGTTTCGGTAAGCTTGAAGTAGACGGTAACGCCGATTATTATATTGACTCTCTACTTGTCTCATGGCACAATCTTTATCTTCTTCTGAAAGCTCAGGAAACTTTTGCTGTACAAAGATATTTCATGTAATAAGGAAATACTAAATGCAACGATAACCTATGGATGCCAAAAATATTCATTTCATATGAAAAATAAATCACCTTTAGTTTTCTCCAAATAGATGAAGTAGTACCAGTATGAAACTTATCCATGTCCCTCCACTTCTTCACTTGGAGCGGTACAGTTCTTACAAGAACTGTTATCTCACTTTTAAATAAACTAGCATGTTCTCCAGATACTTTTGCAAATTCTTTAGGGAACTTTATATCAATATGCTTTCCTTTTGCTCTTCTCTTGCGAAGTTGATTGTTAATTGTAACTTTTCTTCCACTTTTAGCAGGGCCTAGTAAATTTAGAGAAAAGAATAAGGTAACTAAAATGTAATGTTTGTATAACAAGTGTCAAGAATCAAACTTTAGATTAGTATAACAGACTATGATTTGCTAATTGTGGCACCTGGTATTATATCGTGTAAAGAAATAAATCTGGATCAGCATAACAGAGCCCTAAATCAGCAAAATAAACAATAGCATAAAGAAGCATGTTTTAGATTAGCAAAACACCTTCAGTGTTGTGTGCTGTAGCATTCATTTGATTATTTTCATCCATGGCCACATCTGAATCCAATTGATCACAAGCATTGTCAGTTCGAGAGCCACGTGAGCGTAACCTAGTTGTTATTTCGCCTGTGGAAACAAAAATAGGCATTTTGTAAGTTTGACATAACTAAAAGCAGTACAACAGAAATGGCTCTCTTTTATTGTACCATTAGCACACAATGAATGCAATAAAAGAGGTCAAGATCGTACATGTTCTTGTGGAGATTATTAATGGAATCCTTAACAGTACTAATATGTCGAGTTGCTGATAACTAGAAGACACATCATATGAACTTAACGAAAGACCATGTACACTAGAAGGATAATAGAAATATTGTATTACAAACATGAGGCTGCAGAAAATTGTAGCTTTCCTAATTACTTGGATCTTTAGAAATATTTCGTGGTGCTAAATGTATAAAAGAAACCTATTCCTGAGGCCAACTGCTCCCTTGGATCTTTGGATAAATCAGAGGCAAGCTCATCAAATTCTCTATCTATTTCAGCATCTGTTCGTCGAGGCACCCGTGGAGCCATTTTCCCTGCGAAACAGCAATGACATTAATGGAGATACATAGCAATCAAATTAATGAATATCTTACCAACAGAAACAATTTGATAAAAAATAATAAGACATACAAAGGTTGAAACAATCTATCAAAAAAATAATTTGAGAAATACAACGCTGGACTGGGCAAGAGGAATGGATGTTGTAGATTGGTTTCCAACAAAACAAAAATCAAAATAGTGACGGATTCAATCCGTTTGGAAATATGAGCACATCATACAGCATATGGCCCGTTGTTATTGTGATGTACAACCTACCTCCTTGGATGTGCATGAAAGATCCTTATATGATAACTTCAATGCTGATGCCTGGCCCTAAAGCACCTGGCAACGACATTGATGTATATCTACAGCCATTAATTGATGAGTGGATTGAGTTGTGGGGTGGGGTGGAGGCCTATGATGCTTCAACGAAGCGTAAGTTCACACTAAAGGCTGCATTGCTCTGGACAATTAATGATTTTCCTGCTTTAGGGAATTTATCAGGAATGTCCACAAAGGGAAAATATGCATGTCCATCCTGTCATACTGACACTTGCTACCAATGGCTAGACAATGGAAGAAAAGGTTGCTACATGGGACACAAGAGATTCCTACCAGCAAGACATAGTTGGAGGAACAATACTACTTTTAATGGCCAAAGGGAAAGGAGATGTGCTCCAAAACCATTATCAGGCGCTGAAGTTCTTTCACAATATGAAAAGTTTACTCAGGTAAACATACAAAAAATATTTAAGTCTATGCATCTTTCCTTCTATAAATAAATATGATACGAGTTATGATATTTTGATGTGATTTCAAAGGTGTAACATTGCTATCGTTATGCTGCCATCCAGGTCATATTTGGGAAATCTGACAAGAAAAGGAAACGCTCCAGCACAGTGTATGGTGTTTGGAAGAAAAAAAGTATATTTTTTCAACTCCCTTATTGGAGCAAATTGACACTAAGACATAACCTAGATGTCATGCACATTGAAAAAAATGTTGGTGAAAGTTTGGCGAGTACCTTGCTTGGACAGGAGGGGAAGACAAAGGATAACATTAATTCTCGATTTGATATGGAAATCATGGGAATACAACCAAAACTTCATGCGACTCCCACAAATGATGGAAAATATTTATTTCACAATGCACCTTATACACTTTTTGGATCTAAAAGGAAGGCATTTTGTGAGTTCTTGACAAAAATCAAAGTCCCTGATGGTTATTCTGCAAAGGTATCTAATTATGTAGATGCAGTAAATGTTAAAATATCAGGGATGAAGTGCCATGATTACCATGTGTTCCTACATAGATACCTTCCAGTATCTATTCGCGGCATGTTTCCAGTTGATATTTGTCTTTCAATAATTGAGCTATGCAACTTTTTTCGTGAAATTTGCTCAAAAGTGTTAGATGTGGAGATCCTTAAAAGGCTTGATTCTTCAATTGCTATTACTCTTTGCAAATTAGAAAAGATATTTCCTCCATCCATGTTTGATGTAATGATGCATCTACCAATCCATTTAGCTCAACAAGCAATGGTAGGTGGTCCTGTACAATATCGATGGATGTATCCCATCGAGAGATTCTTGCGCAGACTAATGTCATTTGTAAAAAACAAAGCTCGTCTAGAGGGAGCAATTGCTGAGGCTGTAGTGTTACAGGAATGTGTGACTCTTTGTTCTATGTACTAGCACGGAATTGAGACAAGAATCAACAGGCCAAGCCGTAATGATGACAGTGATGATAACAACAGCAACACACAGCTCCAGATTTTTGCTGAAATTGGAAGACAACTTATTGGGAATAGATATTGTGAGATGGAGATGAATGAATTGAATAAAGCACAAGCATACATTCTAAAGAATTGTGAAGAGGCTTCTCTATATATAGGGTAAGCCACTCCTAAGATGTTCATTGAACTGTGCACCTCCAATTTTGTAACATCTATTCTCCTATGTCACAGCATTCACAAGGAATATTTAAGGACACAAAGCACCAAAAATGTAGATAAGCGACATGAGAAAGTGTTCTTTCAGTGGTTCAAGAACCATGTAAGTATAAGGATGTATTTATTACATTATTTCTTTACTGTAGCTTAATTAACTACTGTGTTTCATGTAGATATCAACTATATATTCCAAATGAGATCCTTTTGTTTCTGATGAATTGTTTGATCTAGCAAGAGAACCCGATACTAGAGTGACACATTTCTCAAGTTATATGGTCAATGGATGGAGATTTAACACAAGGGACAGAGACGCCCTATTTCAAGCACAAAACAGTGGAGTATTTGTCAAGGGCGATGAAGGAACTGGAAACAAAGATTACTTTGGTGTCCTGGCAGATATTGTGGAGCTTTTATATGGAACTCATAAAGCTGTTCTTTTTAAATGTGAATGGTGGGATGTACATTCATCAAGGGGAGTTAAAGAAGATAAGTATGGGTTCATAATGATAAATACTACTTGCAGGCTGTCAACAGATGAGCCATATGTTTTGGCTTCGCAAGCAGAGCAAGTATATTATGTGAATGATACTCAGGATCGAAATGGTGTGTCGTGGTAAAGACTAAACCTCGTGATTATTTTGACACTCCTCCCACTGATGAAGAAGATGCCACAACTAAATCAAGTAAATCTAGTCCTGAAGCTTGCCAAGAAAATGAAGTAATAACTGTGTCAAATCCAAATACAATAGAAGATGATGACACACGTATATTGGACACACCTCAAGTTGAAGCAGAAGCTGAAGGTGTGGCTATGGAAGGTAAGCTGATACTCCATTGCGAGGGTAACGTTGAGGATGAAGATGAGCAACAAGAATCTGAAAGTGATGACAGCGAAGGTGGTGAGTACATTGATTCAGATGACGAAGACAGTGAATTGAAGAAGAAATAGATGATGACTAGCAAATAACTGATAATCAAGCTGAAATTTCTATAGGGAATATATATATCAGATGCAGCTTCATCTCCTTGGTCACTTGCTTTACAAACACTATACAGTTGAGCAAATAACTGATAATCAAGCTGAAATTTCTATAGGGAATATATATATATGAGATGCAGCTTCATCTCCTTGGTCACTTGCTTTACAAACATATACAGTAGTGTCAAACACATAAGCATTTAGGACATCAAAGTCACTCTAGCATTTTCAGCTATGTTTTATTTCCTAATACTTATCAGTTTTGCAAGACCTGGTAATTTGATATATATTCATTATAAACAAGCTATTCATCCAAAAATTGTCAATTCACGTATTACTATAGTCATATGGATTTGTGCTTGCTTTTGTTCGTTCTCCCTAATTTTACTTCTGTTCTAGATCCCTATACAAGACAAACTTGTGATTTTTTGTTGCAACAAAATTAACTGGTACATACACTCAAAGTCACTAAAACCTAAGATAATAGAGGTCCAGTTGGAACTTCAATTACGGAATTACAACATAACATACTAGTATTATGTAACTAAACATAGAGACTCTAGCTCTCCTGTATGCAATGACCAAGATTCAAGTGCCCAATCAATGCCACTGAAAAATCACTAAGGCATTTGGCGATTGAGCTTCTAGCACACATTCAAACTCCAGAGCACTGAATAGACAAATATGGCGAATTGATCAAATAATCTAAACTGGAGAGCAACAGTGCTTACTATCCAATCCTATGACCTCGGATGAGCTGCCGTGTTAGGCCCCTGGCTGCACGAGCCACTAGCTGCACAGGCGGCCGTGAAGCTCCACTGCGGACACGCCTGAGCTACGACCGCTCGCCACATGCCTAAGCGGCTGTTCGCATGCCCTCACAGTCACAGTACGGTTTGAGCAAGCGGCTCGGCATGTTCCTCTTCGCGCGCAGAAGGCCGCGGCCAGGGACGCAACGAATCCGACCTTTTGCGATCTCGTCGAGATTGGCTGCGGCGACCATGGGCGAGCTCGTCGAGTGCTGCAGAGGGCAAGATTCGGTGGAGCCAGTTGGGAGCAGGGATTGACGGAGGCCATGGGAGAGATCATCGGAGCGGAGTAGAAGCATCGAGCTGGGGGTGCCCGGAGATACTTGTCGAGATAGGCGGCTGCGGCCGTGGGCGAGCTTACTGAGCGCTGCACGTGCGAGCTTCGGCGGAGCCATGGGCAGGGGCACCGACGGCCGGCGACTATGGGTGAGCTCGTCGGTGCGGCGTGGGGCTCTGAGCTTGGGGGTGGCCGGAGATGCTCCGACTAGTAATTGGAGTTTCACTGACAAGTGGGACCCATAATAATACAATATTTGCCACTAATTATTTATCAATACCGAACACATGTTTTTATTCCACCAATAAAAACATTATATATCAATAAAATTTATTTCCTTACAAATAACTTGGTAACCTGTGACAAAAGAATATTTTACCACAGAAATTTCTCAGTAATCAGGCACCACGTGACAATGCAAAATATTGTCACAGATAAATGTACTAATAGTGGGGGAAATTGTTAAGTCACAATTAAGAAGGTAAATAGTGGCAAAATATAATTTGGCCACAACATTTCCTCACTAACCGTGAACCATGTGACGATATAATATTTTGTCACTGATAAATGGCATAACTGTGAGAAAAGAAATATTTTGTCACAAATAACCTATTTATTAGTGACAAACCAATGTTTCATCACTAAATTCGCCACTAAAGGTGCATCCTGTGGCAATTTATTAGTGTGCCACTAATAATCGACTCAATAGTGATGGAAATTAATTTAGTCACTAATAACATGTGAATTAGTGACAAATCAAGATTTTGCCACCACATTTTATCACTGATTCTCGGTCTTCTTGTAGTGTTATCGGGTGGAACCAAGGGAAAGTCGTCGCCAGTCAGTGAGACAGCCATAACTTCTCCCATGGTGTCGAGAGGGATTGACAAGGACACAGAAAAGAAGGCTACAGCGGGAGCGACAAGAAGAACTGAGTAGAGGAGAGAATTCTACTAAGTCTAGAGATTGGCAGCAGTCAGATCCTAAAGGAAAAGGTCCATCGGCAGACGTTAATATGGTGTTTATGTTGCTGATGGAATTCCTTGCGCCCTTCAGTGATGATGAGGGGTAGATTTTCCCGATCAGATAGCTCAGTTGGCTCTAGATCCAATGACGGCTATTTTTGAAAAGCCCACCGATAATGAAAGACAACACCTTAAAGCTCTGTTCGTCAAAGGTAGGCTTGATGGACAGCCGATGACCAAGATACTTGTTGATGGTTGGGCTGCTATCAATATCATGCCATATGCAGTCTATCGAAAGCTTGGCAGAGGCGATCAAGATTTGACCAAGACGGATATGATGCTAAAGGATTTTGAAGGGAATGTGTCTCCAGTCAAGGGAGCCATATTTGCTGAGTTGACCATTGGCAGCAAAACCTTGCCGACAACTTTCTTTGTCATCAGTGGAAAGGGTGCTTATAATTTGCTGTTTTGGAGAGATTGGATTCATGCCAATTGTTGCATCCCATCTACAATGCATCAATGCTTGGATCAGTGGGTAGGTGACAAGATTGAAATTGTCCAAGGGGATTCTTCATATGTCGTTGCATCGGCAGAAGCAGATACTTATGAAAGGACTAGATGCATTTCAGGGGAGATTTGGGAGAAGGATTTTCTTAAAGTCGCCGATTATGAAATTCTACCGATCCAAGCAGTCTGTTCTGATGAGGAGTTTTAATGGATAGGTTCGCCGGTGATGGAAAATTAGGCCAGGGGTTTACATCGGCCGATGATTTAGTAGAAGTAGATATAGGTAATGGTGATAGGCCAAGGCCTACTTTTATTAGAGCTAAGTTAGATTCTGAGTGTAAGCAGCAGTTAACCGATTTGTTAAAGGAATATAAAGATTGCTTTGCTTGGGATTATACCGAGATGCCTGGTTTAGACCGATCTATTGTTGAACATCGGTTACCTATCAAATCTGGATTTTGGACGCATCAGCAGCAAGCTCGCTGATGCAATCCTAATATTCTTCCTGATATTAAGGCTAAGATAACTAAACTTATTGAAGCTAAATTTATTTGGCAATGTTGGTATGCCGAGTGGATTTCCAATGTCGTTCCAGTGTACAAGAAGAAATGGGAAGCTTCGTGTCTACATTGATTTCAGGAATCTTAACAAGGCTACACCGATGGATGGTTATCCAATGCCAGTTGCCGATTTGCTAGTTGATGCTGCAGCTGGACATCGGATCATCAGTTTTATGGATGGTGTTGACAGTCCCTAAGTACCAAATATAATCATCAAATAAATAAAGAAAAGGATCCAAATACAACCAACACCCAAACTTAGGGTTTTATCTGACATAATTCCACGAGTTTTGGTGTTTGTCTATTTCTGCAGGGGGTTATCGGGAAATATGGAGGAAAGACCCACATGTCGGGTTTATATAGAGATATTAACGTGCCACGCAATTTTCTATCATCTAGAAAACTCCAGAAGCCACGGGAATGAACGGGAAGGCGATCGGGCCCGGGGGCAGGGCGCCCGCCCTGAGTTGGAGTCCAATCAGGACCCGTCTCGCGGATTACGCTCCACCGACCTAAAGGATCAAGAATAACCGTTCAATCAATGTCGGTTTGATCCGACGGCACAGATTCACTTGAGGGGACTATATAAGCAGACCCCCTGGCCCCTAGAGGAGAACAAGTTCATTGTAGAGTTGAGAGGTGCCCTCGAAAGATAACCTTTCCTCTACATAGACAGAGCAAAAGCTAGGGTTTGGAGATGAGAGCTCTCCTCTCATCTCTAAACTAGAGTAGATCTAGATAGTAGTGAGATGGAGAGCGAGGGAGGATTGGAGGAGAGGCCGGCCTGTCGGTTCTTCCTCTGGTTGTACTTCGCCATGATCAAGTTCTAATCAAGCTTGCTCATATGATGACTCTGGTAATCTACTTCTATTTCATTAAGCAATTACTATCCATGTATGTTCTGGTTCACAACTCTTTTGAGTACTTTAATCTATAGGATGCTATAGGTGAGAGTTGTAGTATAGGTGTAGGCATGGTGCTTAGACCTAGATTACTTGTGGATATCCCGTGTCTAGCCGGATCGTGTGGTAGGCCGCGTAGGTGACAGTTACGTTGGTCCCCTGTAGTCCACCTCCTGTTAGCAGGACGGGTAGCGATTATCGGCCTATGGATAAGCATCCTTTGTGGTGTATTCTTATCACGTGGTTCGTCCCAGACATAGACATACCCCTTTGAAGTAGAGAAACCATAGTTATCCTCTCTATTCTCCTACCATCGCCCATATACTAGATTGCTCTACTCTCTATTCCCATATTATCACCCATTGTTATCTTTCTTTTAATATTGTTCTTATTCAATTCTACCATCTTTCCTATTTACACCTACCTATCTATCTAGGTTAAGTTAGAGCGTAGATCAGTTCTCCCGTTTCCCTGTGGATACGATAAAACCTTTAACCGGGTAAAAGCTACAACGGTATCCGTGCGCTTGCGGATTTATCTGTGTGCGTATAAATACCATAGTACACTCTAGTGCCATGCTGGGGATGACAACCTAGTATTCAAGTGGTGTTAGCAAGTGTCAACAAGCATTTTTGGCGCCGTTGTCGGGGAAACGGTTGCTGAGTTGACTACTAACTAGCTTAATCATTTTCTAAAAAAAATAAAAAAATAATATATATATATATATATATAAATATATTTTTCCTTTTATCTTTTGCCTTATCTTTGCTATTCTCTCTTCTTATCAAATCCTTGATCTCTGGTCCATCATGAATTCAAACATGTCTATCTATGAATTTAATAGACCTATGGGCACACATCTCGAACCACCAAAATCTTCAAAGCCTATCATAGCATCTAGTTTTGAGATAGATCCCGAATACATAGAATTTGTTCAAAAACAACCTTTCTTAGAAGAAGGTGAGGAAAACCCATACACACACCTAAGAGAGTTTTATCGAGTCTGTGACCTCCTTCGCTTAGAAGGCATGTCCGATTGAGACGCTTAAGTGGAAGCTCTTTCCGTTCTCTTTAACAGGAAAAGCTAGACATGGGTACAAACTCAAAGTAGGGAGTGTTCATGGAGATTGGAAGGAGTTATATAATAGTTTTCTTTTAAAATATTTTCCAATCTCCAAAGTGGCGAAACTTCGGCGTGAAATTATTTCTTTTAGACAACTGGAAGAAGAATCTCTTGGCAAATCATGGGACCGCTTTATTAACCTTACTCTCATTGGCCCAAAGCTTTCTATTCTAGAAGAAGTTCTTCTAATTCACTTTTTTGAGGGCCTTAGTAGGGAAAATAAGCAAACTGTGAATACAGCCTCTAGAGGATCCTTCTATCACGTACCTGCTAGTGAAGCTAGGAATTCAATTGATTCATTGGAGTGGAAAGTTTCCTAGCATTTATATCCCTAAGAAAGAGAAAGAACCAGATCCTAGACAAGAAGAAGAAGTTTCGATAGCCAGATCACAACCACTTCAATTCCAAACTTTAGTTATCGATCCTAAACCATCAATATCCCAAAATTCTCCAAGGGAGGAAGGAATTCCGACCTTAAATCCTTCAAATGCTGATGGTTTAGACTTCTGGTTCCATAAGAGACCTTCAAGGAGGGATAATTCAAATCCTTGCAATAATGGTTCTCTTAGAGAATGTCCTAGTTCCTGTTATGAAGAAGTTGAGGATGACATATCAAGTGAAGGAGAGCTAAACCATATAGAAAATTCTATCTACTCCCCTTCCATGTTCACAAATTCTGAATCCATCCTTGACCTTAGAGACCCCTCTTATCCCTCTCCTTTTAAGTCTCATGATGATCCTAGCAATCCATCAAGACGACCAAACCATAGGAGTCATGAAGACCATAAGGATGGCATGTCAAGTAATGCCATAGAAGGAGAGCTAAGCCATAGAGAAGATTCTATCAGCTCCACTGTCTTGATCACAAGTTCTAAATGGCTGGAATGTGTAGAATGGATGGATAAGGAAGAAGCCTTAATGGATTCTGACTTTGGCTCAATTTCAAATGGTGAGTTCTTGACTCCCTTTGAAGATGAGATTCATCCAACTACAGAAGAGGACATAGGTGAGACCAATCCAGGAGAAACTCCGAACATTCAAATTGGAGACGAAGATAACATTAATAAGCATGGAATTTATTTCATAGCCACTTCGTTCACTCCATGCTCATATGCAACATCTTCCCAATCTATTGGTCTCTCCAACATCACCATATTTGAGATCTCCAACCCCCTCTTCCTTTCTATTTATAAAAATTTAAAAGGGCGGTTGTCGATGCATATGTCTATAATAAATATTGCAGATCTCGTTGAGTTGATCTTGATATAGGTCAACGATTGGAAGGGAAACCACTTCGCCGACATAAATTGATGGTTTCCCAAGGACAAGCTTAGTGTCCTAAAATAAGCAATGATCAGATCGTAACATGAGCTTTTAATTATTTGCAACATTACCTTGTGTATTGAGCATATAAGGATAATTGTAAAAATATTCCTTCGGGTATTTGTTGGGTATTCCTAACATCATTACCAAAAGTAGACTAAGTTCTAAATCTAGCAACGGTGCCAAAAATGCCAAACCTATCCCTCACACCACTTAAGCCAAGTTGTCATCCCCAGCATGATATGAGAGACGCGGTATTGAAATATGCAATTGCTCTTCTAAATAAATAATGAATGGGATCTGCAAGCGCACAGATTAATACCGATGTAGCATTTTAACCGGGAAGTATTCCAGGTATCGTTATTTATATTTTTACCACTGGGAAGGGATTAGAAATCATCACTAATGATTACAGAATAGAATATGAGATTGAGCATCTATCATTGCATGTATAATTGAGAACATTATATCTAACTCTTCATACAGGGATAAGTGTCACATAAAAGATATATGAAATAATAATAGTGACAAGGATAACTAATCTGATCTAGCCACATAATAAATATGATAAGCACCTCAATTAGATACTCTAGAAAGTCATTAGCATGGTATTAGAACGAACTACAAGAATATTCCCTAAGTTATTCTTAACTATATAGTCTAGCATTATCATAATTAGTGCAAGCATACTTAGCAATCATTGCGAGACAAGACTACGCCCATGCATAGTGATATTAGCAAGGAATATGAGAAACATAGCAATCACTCCCCTGTAATAATGTTGCTCTGCCAGCCCAATACACGAGAGGGGGACTATATAAGAATCAATGAAGCTGTCACTATCACGAACCACCCCACGATCTGGCATATTGGGTACAATCGCAGATAAATACGGTATAAGCACCACGCCTACACAATATCTATCATTTACCCATGGATCTGATGGATAAACGCTATACGATCCTAAGCATGTATATAGATCGTATCTAACTAAGCCAAGTACATAACTATGATAAACTAAGAACAATATAATCTTGAATATAAGCAAGCAGAGCAAAGTCATAAGCAATATATTGAAGTAGAACAAAGTCATATTCATAATATTGAAGAACAAAGATAATTAGAAAGCAATTAGAAGCACAATTAGAGAATTACCAAGAATCCTCTTGTCAGTTCCGGAAACCAATCGAAGATTGACTCCTTCTAGTTCTAATCCTATGTAGCTATGCTAATCTAGATATCTAATTGATGTGGTGGCTCTAATCTTGATCAGAGGCTTCTTCTCCCTTGATGGAACAATGAATTAGGGTTGAGAGGCTCTCTCCTCCAGGGGCCAGGGGGTCTGGTTTTATAGTCCCTCCAAGTGAATATGGGCCCTTGGATCAAACCGACATAGATTGTATGGTTTAGATTCATCCTTTAGGTCGGTGGAGATCTCCCGCAAAGCAGAGTCCTGATTGGACTCAGGGGCAGGGCGGGCGCCCTGACCAACTGGGCGGGCGCCCAGGGTCTGGCCCCGTTTCGCCTCCGCTTCGGTCTCGTGGCTTCTGGAGTCTTCTAGATGTAAGATAATTGCACAGCACGTTAATATCTTTACGTAATCCTGACATGTGGGCCTTTCTTCCATATTTCCTGATAACCCCCTGCAGAAATAGACAAACACCAAAACTCGTGGAATTCTGTCAGATAAAACCCTAAGTCTAGATCTTGATTTCATTTGGATCCTTTTCTTTATTTATTTGATAATTAAATTTGATACTTAAGGACCGTCAACAGTATTCTTGTCACTAACCTTTCCAGGATTGGAGCAAAAAGATCGGATGAATGACAAGCATAAGGTATGTCCAACTGATCATCATACAACATGGAATTAAATTCATCCATACTTGAATTTTGCAAAATTCAAGCTTGGGGAGCACTTTACATAAAAACGTCATTTGCCATGTTGCTATGTTGGTTGTCCCTACCTTTGAGACATGCTCAATTTGTTAAATACTAATCACACTACTTCCTCTCCACTTGAGTAGATTTCTATAAATGATGTCATGCTACCTTTGTCTATTTACTAGCAAGTGTTGGTTTGGAAGTACTCGACATACTTCCATTGGCATTTAAATTAAGCATGGTGCTTAGGTTAAATAGCCTTCCTTAATCTGATTAGACATGGAGTCTAGTTTGGTTACTGAACTAAAAACTGCTTGAGTAGATATTGGTATATTTTGTCGGACTAACCCCTGCAGGAAAACTTTCAATATCAACCTAGGAAGTCCTGAGATAAACTCACATTGGAGACAAGGAGAGAGACACATGAAGTTTAACAATTTACACAAGGAAGACGTAGCCCATAAGAGATGATCCATTGATGGTGCCACAAACACGATGCACACTCGCTAAGAAAGGGAAGCTTCCACAAGGTGATATGGTACCATCACTCTTCAATTAAGGTAACATCTTAAGATACGTGACTATCACTTTTATAAGCTTTTCCTTGGTTCTAGCGTTCACATAAATAAAGAGACAAACATGTATGATTTATAACTCCAAATTAACCAACCCAACTGATTCAACATGTTTAGTCATTTAATCTTTGTTCTTAGTACTACCTCCATGATCCCACACTCCTAATCATATGAGCTAAAATGTTACACATTCAATCTTTGAGAGATATAAAGAAAAAGACATATAAATAGATAGATTATCTTTCCATAAGGTTGAAGCGATCTAATCTAACAAATATTATAAGTGCTACACTCATGAACTTATCAGCCATCAACTTTGTCTTGCTCACTATGCTTAAGGTTAGAGAAGAACAAATACACTTTTGGTTCTGTTGGTGTTTTCCACCAACAGGGCCCATGCACTTGATCTCTGCCTTGTATCTATGAGCAGGTACACTTCGAGCAAAATATGGAGGAGTTTTACAACTCCCAGACTCCACCAAGTGAAGAACCTGGATCTACGAGCACAAAAACACCGAGCAAGATACTGCCAACGCTGCACTTTGAACTGCTAGACAAACGAAGAACATGGGTGACACCGTATCAAGAGGTGCAGACATCAAGGTCCACACCTGAATTAAATAACGCACCTAAAGAATGAACACGGTGAGAAGTCTTGTTCAGAAGACTTAAAATATTGAACACTCGCCGAAAGGTAAAATCGGTAGTTATCCATATTTATCCTTTCTGCATTCCCTTTTCCTTAAATTATTTACTTTCCTTCAATGGATTGTTAGTTAATCATGCTATCTTGAAAAGAAATTAAAAAATGTTAAAAACAGTAACACCCACGTGAAGTATGCTTGTGGCATAAAACCCATAAGTACATTCACTGTGGTGGCGTAAAACTAAAAATATTCCTATCCTGTAAAAATGAAAATATAAAAATAAATTTATGATCCTACCAAAGAGAGTAATATTTATTAGAGGAAGCTCAACATGATAAAGGCAAAGAGATTTTATGCTAACCAGTTCCACAAAGATTTGTTGTCTATTTGAGCTCCACAGAATTCAAGGATCAAAGAAGACTAGGAGACAGAGGACATCCTAATCGTTGTCACGGTGCTGCCTACATTCAAATACACCTCCGCCACCTGCTAGCTACATCAGAAGAAATTACGTCAAAATCCAGCTTGGGGGAGAGCACCCCCATTTATCCAGCTAAGTGTTTCTACTCGCGTTTATACTTTACTCAAATAATAAAAAGATGCATAATCATAAAAACTCAAATAAAAATTTTATGCTTATATATATATCTATGCTTAGTTTGCTAAATAAATAAATAAATAAAGTTTGCTATGAACCCTCATGATAAGCTCTCACATGGAAATAATGAATAGTTGCTCTACCATGACTAGTTCTCAAAATTGAATTATCACTCATGTTTAGGCATGACTGTTATGAATTAAGATTTGCTCTAAACCTGAACTTGTGGGAAGAGTACTTGATCTAAAGTCTAAGTCGTTAACGGTTATGATATGGGGAGGTTGAGCTGCTGTTTATCTGTTCCTAGAGATGCTAGAATTCTAGAGAATTTTATCTTTTAAAATCTTTAAAATGTGCATGATGAGTTCCTGTATGATGAGAGTTTAAAATCCTACCACATCCACATATACATGCTTATTAGACTATGAATGGTACATTTACTACTTATGAGCATTTAGTATGGTCAAGTTATGTAGACCCTTAGGAACTTGTCATGCGGTTAAAATCAAGATTCACTTGCACGTTCACTGATACATGCTACTTCTACTCTGGAAGTACGCATCCACATACATCCACTCATTCCCATCTCCAGATTCACCTAAAACGATTCTACTCATATCTGGGAGAGAATAGCCAAAAAACATTATCCTATCCCTGTTATTCCCCGTGAAATAAATGCTCGAGATATTTTGGTTACTACCACTTGCTACATTATTCTAGGAGGGTGAGTGCACTGAAAAAAAATAATACAAGGAAATAAAAAGGGGCAAGTGTCCGGAACCTCGAAGAAAAGAAATAGTGAGACGAGAGGTAAAAATGGACAAGTGTCCGACAGTAGAATTAGGGATACAATATACCCACCTGAGAGAAAAGAAAAAGAAAATATAGAGCATCTCATTCCCCTCAAAAAGCTTCAAGTGCAAGAAAGGTATGTATCTCCTCAAAAGAGCAAAAGTAGAATTAGACTTTCACCATTGTTATCACCATACACCATTCACTCGCCACACATGCACATCTTGATTTGACTTATTGACTTGTTTCTCTGGATCCATGGTTTGACTATGCAATAAATGTCTTGTAAGTATGTATTATTTGTCTCCCACCTATGAGCTCCAGATATCAAAACCTTATTAGAGTAGGGTGAGAGAGAAGGTAATATCACTATGCCTCATACCAAAAATACCACATACTTTGAGAGAAGACATATACCATTACTGCCTCGGAAAGGATCGAGAAATACCACAAAAGAGAGATTTGAGAGAGTCATACAAGGAATCTCTGAGTTTTGTTTGAAAATCTGCAAAAACTCCAGAGCTATAGCTGATCAAGAATACGAGACATGGCGCTTGACTTGACCATTCTATCTTTTAACTGCTCGAGACACAAGTGACGGTTGCAAGCCCCATGGTGAAAGGTAAAATGAGTAAGTTTTAAGTCTTAACAGTTTACTTTAACTCAGAGATGAGATCTTGCTTGAACGCATGTGTATTTTAAGGCATGAAACCACTGCAGAAACTCTTGAGTCCATCCTTGCTTAGGGACGAGCAAGAAGTAAGCCTGGGGGAGTTGTTGACGGTCCTTAAGTACCAAATATAATCATCAAATAAATAAAGAAAAGGATCCAAATACAACCAACACCCAAACTTAGGGTTTTATCTGACATAATTCCATGAGTTTTGGTGTTTGTCTATTTCTACAGGGGGGTTATCAGGAAATATGGAGGAAAGGCCCACATGTCAGGTTTACATAGAGATATTAACGTGCCGCGCAATTTTCTATCATCTAGAAGACTCCAGAAGCCACAGGAACGAACGGGAAGGCGATCGGGCCCGGGCGCAGGGCGCCCGCCCTCCCCCCTAGGGCGCCCGCCCTGAGCTAGAGTCCAATCAGGACCCGACTCGCGGATTACGCTCCACCGACCTAAAGGATCAAGGATAACCGTTCAATCAATGTCGGTTTGATCCAACGGCCCATATTCACTCGAAGGGACTATAAAACCAGACCCCCTGGCCCCTGGAGGAGAGAGCCTCTCAACCCTAATTCATTATTCCTCAAGGGAGAAAAGCCTCCGATCGAGATTAGAGCCACCACATCAATTAGACATCTAGATTAGCATAGCTACATAGGATTAGAACCAGAAGGAGTCAATCTTCGATTGGTTTCCGGATCTGTCAAGAGGATTCTTGGTAATTCTCTAATTGTGCTTCTAATTGTTCTTCTAATCATCTTTGTTCTTCAATATTATGAATATGACTTTGTTCTACTTCAATATATTGCTTATGACTTTGCTCTACTTGTTTATATTCAAGAGTATATTGTTCTTAGTTTATCATAGTTATGTACTTGGCAACAGATTGGATCTATATACATGCTTAGGATCGTATAGCGTTTATCCATCGGATCCATGGGTAAATGATAGATATTGTGTAGGCGTGGTGCTTATACCGTATTTATCTGTGATTGTACCCAGTATGCCAGATCGTGGGGTAGTTCGTGATAGTGACAGCTTCATTGATTCTTATTTAGTCCCCCTCTCGTGTATTGGGCTGGCAGAGCAATATTATTACAGGGGAGTGATTGCTATGTTTCTCATTTACCTTGCTAATATCACTATGCATGGGCGTAGTCTTGTCTCGCAATGATTGCTAAGTATGCTTGCACTAACTATGATAATGCTAGACTATATAGTTTAGAATAACTTAGGAAATATTCTTGTAGTTCATTCTAATTTCATGCTAATGACTTTCTAGAGTATCTAATTGAGGTGCTTATCATATTTATATGTGGCTAAGTTATGATCAGATTAATTATCTTTGTCACTATTCATTACTTCATATATCTTTTATGTGACACTTACCCCTGTATGAAAGAGTTAGATAAATGTTCTCAATTATACATGCAATGATAGATACTCAATCTCATATTCTATTCTGTAATCAATATTGATGATTGCTAATCCCTTCCCAGTGGTAAAAATATAAATAACGATACCTGGAATACTTCCCGGTTAAAATGCTACATCGGTATTAATCTGTGCGCTTGCAGATACCATTCATTATTTATTTAGAAGAGCAATTGCATATTTCAATACCGCGTCTCTCATGTCATGTTGGGGATGACAACTTGGCTTAAGTGGTATGAGGGATAGGTTTGGCATTTTTGGCACCGTTACTAGATTTAGAGAACTTAGTCTACTTTTGGTAATGATGTTAAGAATACCCAACAGTGTATTCTTATCAGGTGGTTCGTCCCAGACATAGAGATACCCCTTTGAAGTAGAGAAACCATAGTTATCCTCTCTATTCTCCTACCATCGCCCGTATACTAGATTGCTCTACTCTCTATTCTCATATTATCACTCATTGTTATCTTACTTTTAATATTGTTCTTATTCAATTCTACCATCTTTCCTATTTACACCTACCTATCTATCTAGGTTAAGTTAGAGCGTAGATCAGTTCTCCCGTTTCCCTGTAGATAAGATAAAACCTTTAACCGGGTAAAAGCTACAACGGTATCCGTGCGCTTGCGGATTTATCTGTGTGCGTATAAATACCATAGTACACTCTGGTGCCATGCTGGGGAAGACAACCTAGTATTCAAGTGGTGTTAGCAAGTGTCAACAGGTGGCAATGCAGGATATAATCAAATATTCACGGCTGAGGAAGATATTCCGAAGACCGCATTTAGATGTCTTGGTCATGTTGGGTTGTTCGAATGGATAGTCATGACCTTTGGCTTGGAAAATGCTAGTGCTACTTATCAGAGGGCTATGAATTTTATCTTTCATGAGTTCATCAACAAGTTGGTGGAAATAGATATTGATGATGTGGTGGTTAAGTCTGGAGACTTCACAAAGCATCTTGTCGGTCTACGAAAGGTGTTGGAGTGCACAAGAAAACATGGTTTAAAGATGAATCCAAATAAGTGTGCATTTGGTGTATCGGTAGGGCAATTTCTTGGTTTCATGGTGCATCATAGAGGAATTGAAATTGGTAGACGATCTATTGATGCTATCAACAAGATAGTTCCCCCTACCAACAAAACTGAACTCCAGTCTTTGATCGGCAAGGTAAATTTTATCAGGCGATTTATATCTAATTTGTCTAGTAAAATTCGTGCTTTCAGTCCTTTGCTTAAATTGAAAGCCGATCAAGAGTTTGTATGGGGAAAAGAACAACAATTGGCCTTAGATGAAATCAAGAATTATTTGACAAATCTTCTAGTTCTGATTCCACCTCAACAAGGAAAGCCCTTTAGATTATATTTGTCTACGGATGGGATGGTCATCGGCTCGGCTTTGATTCAAGAATTTGAAGGGAAGGAACGTGTGATTTACTATTTGAGTAGGAGATTGATTCATGCTGAGACCAGGTATTCGGCCATTGAAAAATTGTGTTTATGCCTATATTTTTCTTACATTAAGTTGAGGCACTATTTGCTGTCGGCCGAATGCACTGTTATATGCAAAGATGATGTGGTCCGATATATGCTATCTATGCCGATTATGAGTGGTAGAATCGGTAAATGGATTTTGGCGTTGTCGGAATTCGATCTACGTTACGAATCGGCTAAAACGGTTAAAGGTCACATTATGGCTGATTTTGTGGCTCAACATCGCGGTAAAGTGAAAACTTTAGAAATTGTGCCTTGGACGCTCTTCTTTGATGGATCCACGTGCGACCGGGGGGCAGGAATCGGCATAGTGTTAGTTTCCCCTCGGCAAAAGGAAATATGAGTTCTCTTTGCCGATTGTTGCTACATCAACAAATAATCAAGCCGAGTATCAAGCTTTGAACAAGGGGTTGGAATTGTTAAAAGAAGTTCATGCTAATGCTGTTGAAATCTTTAGGGATTCTATGCTGGTTATAAATCAATTGGCTGGAAGTTATGAATGCCGAAGCGAGGTCTTGATAGTCTATTATGAAAAGAGTATGCGACTGTTAAAGGAATTCAAGGATTTCCGATTAGAGCATGTTCCTCGGTTACATAATGAGGAGGCTAATCGGTTGGCTCAGCATGCCTCGGGATATCAACCCATATTGAATACGTTATCGGCAATCGGTGCCGATGATTGGAGAAAAGAGATTCTTGATTATTTAAAGGATCTGTCTAAGAAGGTTGAGAGGCGTATCCGGTTTCAAGCTACCAAATATGTGCTCCTGGAGGGTGAGCTTTATTATCGAACAATAGATGGGGTTCTTCTCAGATGCTTAGGTGATGATGAAGCAAAAAGTTTGATGGGAGAAATCCATGAAGGAGTGTGTGGAGCACATCAGTCGGCTTTTAAGATGAAATGGATGATCAGAAGAAATGGGTATTATTGGCCGACTATACTTGAAGATTGTTTTAAGTATTTCAATGGATGTCAAAAGTTTGGCAATATTCAAAGGGCACCCGCAACGGCCATGAATCCCATTATTAAACTTTGGCCGTTCCGAGGATGGGCTATTGATCTGATCGGCCAGATTTACCCACCATCGAGCAAAGGGCATAAGTTCATCTTAGTTGCCACTGAATATTTCACTAAGTGGGTTGAAGCTATTCCTTTGAAGAAAGTTACATCGGCCAATATGATTGATTTTGTGAACGAGCATATTATTTACCGATTTGGTTTTCCTCAAACAATTACTACCGACTAGGGTACTATGTTTACATCGGGAGAGTTTGATGAATTCGCAATCGGTATGGGAATTAAAGTGTTGAATTCTTCTCCTTATTATGCTCAAGCCAATGGGCAGGCCGAGGCATCTAACAAAGGAATTATTAAGCTTATCAAACGGAAAATTGAGGAAAATCCTAAGAGGTGGCATACATTGCTAAATGAAGCATTGTGGTCATATCGGACGACTTGTCATGGGTCGACCAAAGTTTCGCCTTATCAGTTGGTATACGGGCACGATGCAGTACTGCCATGGGAGATTAAGACTGGGTCTAGGCGACTATCTTTCCAAGATCAGCTGGCTGCCGATGACTATGCTACTTTGATGAAAGATGAGTTAGATGATTTAGCAGGGCACCGGCTGAAGGCTTTAATAAATATAGAGGAAAATAAAAAGAGAGTTGCCAGATGGTATGATAAGAAGGTAAAGGCTAAGGAATTTGCTGATGGAGATTTGGTATGGAAACTAATATTGCCGATTGGGACTAAAAGTTCAACGTTTGGCAAGTGGTCTCCCAATTGGGAAGGTCCTTATCGAATAAATAGATCTGCTCCTGGTAATGCCTATATTTTGGAAACTCTCGAAGGAGTTGAATTTTCTAGAGTGTTGAATGGAAAATATTTGAAGAA
Source organism: Sorghum bicolor (assembly GCF_000003195.3). Classification (NCBI taxonomy): domain Eukaryota; kingdom Viridiplantae; phylum Streptophyta; class Magnoliopsida; order Poales; family Poaceae; genus Sorghum; species Sorghum bicolor. The sequence goes on along the minus strand of NC_012878.2, from coordinate 23,691,275 downwards.
ATATTACCCAAGCATATGGGTCGATGCATAAAAGCTTAAGTGCCGATAACATTCCTATCGGCTGGATTAAAGTGTGTTTCGAACTGAATACGATGTTTCAAGAAATGTCGATAACAGTCCTATCGGCTAGACCAAAATAATCAGCAGTTTTGAAGAAAAAGCAAAACATGCCGCCGATGGGGAGTTCATACATTCAGCAGAGATTGGATCGCCGATATGGCGCGTAGACGAATTTGATTCGCTTCTTCTATTTCCTTCATATCTTCATCGGCAGAGCCTTCCACCTGTTTCAGCTTCTTCTTCATCTGCAGTGCCTTGCGAGCTTGGACATTTCGCTCTTGTTTGAGGGTCTTGATCGTTTCGGGTAGCTGACTTTCTTCGTGTTGAGCTTGGGACAGGGCCTCTTCTACTTGCTTAAGCTCTGCCAACAAGGCTTCCCTTTTTGCCGATAAGTCGGATATCTTTTGTTTCAGTGTGTCCCCGGAGGATTTCAGAACGCCGATGCTCTTGTGTTTCTCATCGGCAAGGTGCTTCACTTCCATCACCTCCTCTGAAAGCTGGGCATGAGCGGCTCTATCGGCAAGGCGCTGAGCATCCTTTTGGTACTGAAGCTGTTGACTCTCCAAGTGTGCAGCCTTGAAGAGGGTCTCCTCGGCATCGGCAGAAACTTGGCCTCTGAGAGCTTTAAATAGAGCCTTGGCTGGATCGGAGTCATCAACCAATTGGGCTGTATCCTGATGAAGCAGGGCCAGCAAATCTTCCAGCTTTGCTCCGATTTCTGCCGATGAGATCCCGATTGCTTGGAAAGAGCTTGCTTCCTCGCCTTCATCTTTGGAAATTTTGATGGCAAAGGAGAACAGGCTGTCGGGAGAATCTTGTTCCTGAAAAAGAAAAGGAGATGGGTTATTTGATGATGCAATGTTAGTAAAATAAAGAATGACAATCAAATAGCTTACTTGTTTCAAGGCTATTTCTCGCCTCTGGCTAGTTGAGGCCGATGGTACTACAGGTTGATCGGCCGGAGTTGCCGATGGGACAATGTCAGCTAAAAAATTAGCAGGGATAATTATAAGATGGAAGGATAGGTTCATCGCAATGATTTCATAGATAGTACTTTACCTTGAGGGGGTGCAGTGCTTGTCTGGATGGAGGAGACTATCGATGAAATGATTGGTCCCGCTGGATCGACGGTCTGCTCAGGTACATCGGCTGATATTTCTTCTGGCCGAGATACCTCTTGTGGCTGAGGTGGAGATGGTGCTTGCTGCGTCTGAGCCTCTGGTGAAGAAGGAGATGATTCCACGTGAATCGGTGACCCTAGAGGAGGGGGAGGAGGTGATACTATCCTCTGACGCTTTGCTTGTGACTTGGCACTCTTGGGACCCTTTCTCTTTACTTGGCTGGACTGGGGGGCATCGGCAGTCGTCTTGGTACTTCTGGTCTTCGCCGATTTGCTAGATTGCTGATACAACGATTAAAATTTCTTAAGTACAAGGGTAACAGAGTATTGATGAAATTTTGGTTGAAACAGTGAAAGTTACCGATGAAGTTCCTATAGCAACCGATGTGTCCTGAAAAAGTTGTGTAAGTATGGAACGGAATCGGTATAAGTTGAAGAAGTCAAGAGTTTACCTTGAAAGCTTGTGCCAAAGCAGTAGCGGCTACCGATGGGGATGTCTTAGCTCGCTTGGTGGTAATTTTCTTGAAGCGCACACCCCGGTGCATTAAAGCTGCCAAACTTGGCGCGTTGTTGCCGATCAAAGAGATTGGGCCCGATGGGGGAAGTTCGATCGGCCTACCACTTCTGCTGACCGACGGTGGTGTATCAACGACCTTTGTAAAATAGAGGAAGTAAGTTGCCGATAAAAGCAAAAGTAATAAGATTGAAGTATCGGTTGAAGACTTACAGTGTTATCAGGGACCTTGTATTCGGGGTGATCATGCCGCGCTATGTGAGGGCCGATCTGCAGAACATGTGTTCTTTGCACTCCTCCCACCACTGTTGGGTATTCTTAACATCATTACCAAAAGTAGACTTAGTTTTCTAAATCTGATAACGGTGCCAAAAATGCCAAACCTATCCCTCATACCACTTAAGCCAAGTTGTCATCCCCAACATGACATGAAAGACGCGGTATTGAAATATGCAATTGCTCTTTTGATGGGATACATACCTTTCTTGCTTTTTGAAACTTTGCGAGGAGAATGAGATGCTCTATATTTTTCTTTTTCTTATTTTTTCTTTCCTCTCAGGGGGGTATCTTGTACCCCTAATTCTATTGTCGGGCACTTGTCCATTTTTACCTCTCGTCTCACTTTTTCTTTTCTTTAGAGGTTCCGGGCACTTGCCTCTTTTTATTTCCTCGTATCTTTTCCCTTTTTTTAGAGCACTCATCTCTTGAGATAATATAGCAAGTGGTAGTAACAAGATAACTTGAGCATTTATTTCACAAGGAAAAAATAGAAATTTTTTTGGCTATTCTCTCCCGGATTAGGAGTAGAATATTTTTGGGTGGTTCTGGAGATGGAAATGGGTGGATATATGTGGATGGTACTTCCGGAGTAGAAGCAACCAATGTGAGTGAACGTGCAAGTGAATCTTGATTTAACCACATGACAAGCTCCTAAGGGTCTAGACAGCTTAACCACACTCAATGCTCATAAGCAGTAAAAAGTAAATGTGTGGCTCAAAGTCTAGCAAGCATGTCTATATATGGCTGTGGTAGGAATTTAAAATCTCATCATACAAGAACTCACCATGTAATATTTTAAAGATTTTCAAAGATAAAATTCTCCAGAATTCTAGTATCTCTAGGAATAGATAAACAACAGCTCAACCTTCCCATATCGTATCTGTTAACAACTTAGACTTCAGATCAAGTTTTCTTCCCACAAGTTTAGGTTTAGAGCAAGCTTTAAATCATAACAGTTATGTGTAAACTTGAGAGAGAACTTCAAATTTTAAAATTAGGCAGAGCAACTATTCATCATATCCATGCTAGAGTTTTATTATTAAGATTCAGATTAGCATAGCCACTTTATTTGTTTATTAAACATACTAAGCAAAAGACACATATATATAAGCATAAAATCTTTATTTGGTTTTCCATAATTATGTATATTTATATTTTAATATAGTATAAGTATAAAGATAGATAGAAATACTTATCGGGATAAATGGGGGTGCTCTCCCCCAAGCTGAATTTTGACGTAATTTCTCTTGATGTAGCTAGCAGGTGGCAGAGGTGTATTTGAAAGTTGGCAGTAATTTGACAGCGATTAGAATGTCCTCCATCTGCTAGTCTTCTTGATTCTTAAATTCTGTGGAGCTCAAATAGACAACAAATCTTTGTGGAACTGATTAGGTGTTAGCATAAATATCTAGCCTTTATCATATTGAGTCTCCTTAATAATTATTACTCTCTATTTTTATATTTTCATTTTATAAAGCAGAAAAGAAATATTTATTTTATTATTATGCCACCACAGTGAATGTATTTATGGGTTTCATGCCACTCGTATACTCACATGGGGCTTACTGTTTTTTAACATTTTTATTTTCTTTTTAAGATAGTATGAACATGATTAACTAAACAAACTATTTTAAATAATTAAAAGGGAAAGGATAACTACCAACTTTATATCTTGGCAAGGCGTTCGGTGTTTTTAAGTCCTCCGAACGGGACTCTCCTCTTTCTAGTTGTCGTGGGATTCGTTGGGTGGCGGAGTCGGTACTTCCGGCAGCGCCTCCTCTTCATGTATAGTTATCTTCTCTTTCCATACCTGACTCGGTGCTACGGTCTTCTCTAGATAATTCAGTTTAAACTGTATGTCTTCTGACCTTATCACTTCTCTTTCGTAGTCTGCCCATCCTTCCTTGATCATGTGCCTCCTCTGGTTGCGGTTGCGTCGTTTTCTTCTTGTCCTGACCTACTTAGAGTCTTCAACGATATAGTTAGGGTCAGTAAAATAGCGGCGTACCTTCTCCGAGGGGAAGTGCATATGGACTTCTCCAGTTCCAATGTAGATGATTGCTTTAACGGTGCTGAGGAACGGTCATCCAAGGATGATGGGTGGATCGTATTCGTCTTCTCCCATGTCAATAACCTGAAAGTCTGTGTAGACAAAATGATCGTCTATTTTGATAGGGACATCAGTTACTGTTCCTTTAACCTCTCGAAATGTCTGATCTGCCATCTGGAGCTGAATGTATGTTGGTTTCAGGGGCATGAGTCCGAACAGGAGCCGATAGGTGACTGCGGCCATTATGTTGACGCCTGATCCGGTGTCGCAAGTCGTCTTGTAGAAGTTGTATCCATTTATGGAGCAATAGATGCTTGGCATTCCTGGGTCGTCCTTCTTGGTCAAAAATGGTGACTTAAGTTGATGATCTTGGCCTCCATGAACTGCAGTGACCATCTTAGCTGACTCGGTACACCCTTGCTTGTTCCTGTTCCTCCTGTTGGTCCTCTTCCTTGATTCACGTCTGGATTGATCTAGGATTTTTGTAGTCTTGTTCTTGAAGGAAAACGTCTCCTTTCTCCCTTTGATGTAGAAACTGATCTTGGCAGCACTAGCGTAGATGACAACTCCCGAGGTGTTCAAGAATGGCCTCCCTAAGATGATGGGTGCCCTCTCATCATTACCGGTCTCTATCACCACGAAGTCTGCTGGGGCATATAAGGTACCAACTCAGACACAAAGGTTCTTCAATATTCCTTTTGGAAAACTTATCTGCAAACTGCAAACACATGGTTGTTTCTAATAAAGGATATGTAAAGAATTTTTCATAGAGTACCCTGGGTATAATGTTGATACTAGAGCCAAAGTCGCAGAGTGCTTCTGGGAAGTCCACCATGCCAATGGAGATCGAGATGATGGAGCGTCCTAGATCGCCTATCTTGACTGGCAGAAGGTTAGTAGTGAATTCAGTGACAGGGTTACTCCAATTACCTACATCAAACATGTCTACAAGATTTGCAGATTCTAATCCTTCTGGTTGTGATGGTATACCGGTGTTAGTAGTAGGAACAGCAGCAGCTATTTCATTTAACTGAGATTCAATTATTTTATTAAAGCTAATTTGATTCTTGATGGCAGTAGAGAAATTATCCATTCTATTATTTATATTTTCTAGCATTTTATCATTAGATGCCAATTTCTTAGACAGGTTATCCATTAGCTTTCCTTGATTAGACGCTAACTCTCTCAGAGGTGGAAAATTATTATTATTGTTGTAAGAATTGTTACCTTGATAATTACCTGAGTAGTTAGGCCTCTGTTGATTCCAACCTTGATTTTGTTGAGGACAGTTGTAGTAGTAGTAGTTGTTGTTGTTGATGTAGTTCACATCCTCAAGCATCTCAGGGCAGTGATTGCTTGAGTGTCCAGTATCTCCACACTCCTCACAAGTCATGTGAGAGTCGTAGATGTGCATAACTTCTTTCTTATCTCTAGCTCTATCGTCGAGCTTCTTCATGAGCAGGTCTAGCTTTGCAGACAGCATGTCTACCTCCTTGAGCTGATGCATACCTCCACCTCTCTTGCGTGTCTGGGTCCTCTCTTCATTTCAGCTTTGGTTGGACGCCATCTTCTCCACAAGAGCTGTGGCTTGTGATATGGTAAGTGATAAGAATGCTCCTCCAGCTGCAGCATCCATGGTTTCTCGAGCACTGTTGCCGAGCCCATGATAAAATGTTTGCATTAGTTGCCAGCTCTCCATTCCATGATGGGGACAATCTAGGATGTAGTCTTGGAAGCGCTCCCATGCTTCTGGAACAGATTCATCATTTTGTTGCTGAAAACTTGTAATCTTCCCACGAAGAGCATTAGTCTTGCCCATGGGAAAGAACTTAGCCAGGAAGTTTGTTGAGTAGAGTGCCCACGTAGTATTCTTCTCCTTTGTATCGTAGAACCACTGCTTCGCTCTTCCTAACAGTGAGAATGGGAAGAGGCGAAGTAGTATAGCATCTCTGGGGACTCCTCATATAGTGAATGTGTTGCAAATCTCTAGAAAGTGTTGGAGATGAGAACTAGCAACTTTGTGTGCCTTCCCACAGAACTGGTTGGATTGCACCATGTTGATAAGTCCAGGCTTGAGCTCAAAGTTGCCATCGATCTCTGCAGCAGGTCCAGTGCGGATGTTGTCTGTAGTGGGAGCTGAGAACTCGCGGATCGATTTGTTTGCCATGGCTTCGAAATCTGAAGACAAGTTCTGGTGATCTTCTTGATTGGATGAAGCTTCTTGCTGAAGTGTTGATGATCTCTTCTTGAGCTTGACTCTTGTTTTTCTGAATAATGCTTCGGGATTGTCAACAAAATGTCCTGGAAGATGCCTTCTATTCATACATTACCCTGCATAAGAGAAAATAGAAAAATATCAGGGTAAAATTGTATGAGAGAATAGATAAGATCAATCATATTAGTGATGCGAATGATGACTCAAAATTCCATATTCATTCCTGATTAGTAATCAACCTTCCTTGGCAACGGCGCCCAAAAATGCTTGTTGGATATTCTTAACATCATTACCAAAAGTAGACTTAGTTTTCTAAATCTGATAACGGTGCCAAAAATGCCAAACCTGTCTCTCATACCACTTATGCCAAGTTGTCATCCCCAGCATGACATGAAAGACGCGGTATTGAAATATGCAATTTCTCTTCTAAATAATAATGAATGGGATCTGCAAGCGCACAGATTAATACCGATGTAGCATTTTAACCGGGAAGTATTCCAGGTATTGTTATTTATATTTTTACCACTGGGAAGGGATTAGTAGCCATCAATATTGATTACAGAATAGAATATGAGATTGAGTATCTATCATTGCATGTATAATTGAGAACCTTTATCTAACTCTTTCATACAGGGGTAAGTGTCACATAAAGGATATATAAAGTAATGAATAGTGACAAAGATAATTAGTCCGATCAGCATAACTTAGCCACATAATAAATATGATAAGCACCTCAATTAGATACTATAGAAAGTCATTAGCATGGTATTAGAATGAACTAAAAGAATATTTCATAAGTTATTCTCAACTATATAGTCTAGCATTATCATAGTTAGTGCAAGCATACTTAGCAATCATTGCAAGACAAGACTACGCCCATGCATAGTGATATTAGCAAGGTAAATGAGAAACATAGCAATCACTCCCCTGTAATAATATTGCTCTGCCAGCCCAATACACGAGAGGGGGACTATATAAGACTCAATGAAGCTGTCACTATCACGAACTACCCCACGATCTGGCATATGGGGTACAATCGCAGATAAATACGGTATAAGCACCACGCCTACACAATATCTTTCATTTACCCATGGATCCGATGGATAAACGCTATACGATCCTAAGCATGTATATAGATCCAATCTAACTAAGCCAAGTACATAACTATGATAGACTAAGAACAATATAATCTTGAATATGAACAAGTAGAGCAAAGTCATAAGCAATATATTGAAGTAGGACAAAGTCATATTCATAATATTGAAGAACAAAGATGATTAGAAGAACAATTAGAAGAACAATTAGAGAATTACCAAGAATCCTCTTGACAGATCCAGAAACCAATCGAAGATTGACTCCTTCTAGTTCTAATCCTATGTAGCTATGCTAATCTAGATATCTAATTGATGTGGTGGCTCTAATCTTGATCAGAGGCTTCTTCTCCCTTGAGGAATAATGAATTAGGGTTGAGAGGCTCCCTCCTCCAGGGGCCAGGGGGTCTGGTTTTATAGTCCCTTCAAGTGAATATGGGCCGTTGGATCAAACCGACATTGATTGAACGGTTATCCTTGATCCTTTAGGTCGGTGGAGATCTTTCCCGAAAGAGAGTCCTGTTTGGACTCCAGAGGTGGGCGGGCGCCCATGTCAACTGGGCGGGCGCCCAGTGCCTGGCCCCGTTCGGCCTCCGCTTCCTTCCCGTGGCTTTTGGAGTCTTCTAGATGTAAGATAATTGCGCGGCACGTTGATATCTCTATGTAATCCCGAGGTGTGGGGCTTTCTTCCATATTTCCTAATAACCCCCTGCAAAAATAGACAAACACCAAAACTCGTGGAATTCTATCAGATAAAACCCTAAGTCTAGATGTTGATTTCATTTGGATGCTTTTCTTTGTTTATTTGATAATTATATTTGATACTTAAGGACAGTCAATAACCACTACTTGTATGCCTGGGTAATGAAGAGAGCCGGGATCCAAGCCGATAGATCGACATCTATATCGGCATTTGGTGGAAGTTGAGCTACTCTGATCCACTCGAGACCGCTGGATATGGTTTCCCTTGGTTTCACCACATCGGCGTAGCAGAGTGCAATCGGCAGTTGTCCAAAGGCTAGTTGGCGAGCTAGTGCCGATAGGTTATAGAACTCATAGGTCAGGTTGGAGGCTTTCCCGCTACCAAAGAAGTTCACTGGTATGACTCTCGGAGTGATGATTGCCATCATCAGATCGTGGTCCTTATTGAGAGCATTGTCGAAGGGGTGGAAAGTGAGCAGGAATCTGGTTTCTGGATCCTCATAATGCATCCATGCCCGCTGGTCTTTGGCCAGACCCTCATAGAGAGTCTGAAAGAATTGGCTAACCCGGTCCTCATTGCCACCGGTACTAGGTAGGACTATGGCGGCTTCACCATAGTTCAGAGGGGAATGAGTTGCCGATTCTTCTACATCCAACTCATGATCTTCAGCTATATCTCTGGGGAAGCGCTGTGCAAAGAGGTCAAATCCAAGGCGCTTATGCATGTGGACACTAAGCCACATATTGATGAACCACCAGGGTCCCCCTAAGTTGCCGATGGGTTGGCCTAGCAGTAGTTTCTTAGCTACCTATTGGAGGAGGTGGTAAACAGAGCCAAGCAAATATCGGCCAAGAGGAAATCGGCCACCATTGGCCAGTCTTTCTGCTGTCGATAGATAGACAGAGGTTGGTCCTGCCGATCGGCCACAGAACACGAACTTATCCAACCACATGTTCAAGAAAATTGCCTGCTCCCTTTCCCCGACAGGTCCTGTCTTTCGGTACTTCTGAATGTATCTAGACCAACTGCTGATAGTGCGAGTTTCTACTTTAGAACTGGGCTTGGTGTCAAACAGGTGACTATTATCGGCAGTGGATATGTCTAAGCTGGTGAGCATAAGTACATCGGCAAGAGTGGGTGAAGCAGGGCCATGGCCGAATACAAAAGCATTGAGCATGTCTGACCAAAAATACGAGGCAGCTATCAGTAGTGACTCGTTTCTCTCCATGTCGGCAAGAGATAATCTGATGCACTGGTCTAATTTCCGCTCACCCCACTGGACTTCATTTGAGTGGCTGACTCTCAGGAACCAGTCTTTCCATCCCTTGGTGGGACTAGGTCAGGAACGAAAGGCATCTTTCCACAGATATAAGGAAAAGTTTTCGGCTCTGAAGGGGATTCTATTTGTCTCTGCGTTTATTAGATCGGTGGGATCTGGATTTCCTAACGGGCCGAGACATTGGAAGTGAGGTTGATTGGTGGGAATTACAATCTTATCAGCCAAGTCGTAAAGAGTTTTGAGGATGAAAGAACAAAAAGAAAAAAAGGGGTACTCAGTAAAAGGAATCGCAGATGAATAGGAGTACAGCAAAAGTGCGAAAAGAAAAAGATGGGAGACTGACCTCAGGAACGACGAAGTTGATGGTCATTTATTCGCGAGGAAGAGGATCGAAGACTTGGAGGATTGGTGAAGGAGGCTCTTGCTGAAGTTCTTGGAACTCTTGGGCAACGCCGCCGCCAGGAAAGTGGATTTTAAGCTGTAGAATGATAAGATGGAGAAGGAGTACCGGAGAAGGAAGTATTTATAGGACAAAACGGGCAGGGGCAAATCTGACTTATCTCTTTGCCGCATCCGTGAAATCCGAGGGTGTTCAGTTGGATATGGTAACTGTTCGCACGATAATCAAGGGATTGCGCAGGTGATTTGACGGCAAGCGGTCATAATTTTGAAGATATTTTACTGTGCAAGATCGCCTGGTCGGCCCATCGGTAGTTTTCTCTAACGGTAATATTGCCGATGAGCGCATAAAATGGAGAGATTTGGTTGAGAGGTTGAGAAATTCGAGGAATCTGTAGGAGAATTGGGCCGAGGTTGTTTAGATGTCACAGAACCGACCAAATTATAAGAGTTCAGTGTAGAAACGATCGACAAGCAATCAAGTTTCCAAACTTGAGCCCATATAATCCCGGTAGTCAACTGAAATCGCGAAGGACTTCAAACCAACTTGCAACAAACCAAGATCGTAACAGTTCAACACAACACAGCGAATGTTACATAGTCATTCATTGCCAACGAAGCGGCACCACATCAGAGTTATTAAGTTATTACAACACATGTTCGAAGTAGCGGAAGCAAAATAATTACACACACTTTCCAAAGTTCATTTCACAAGTTCTTGTTCAGCCAGGGTCTTATGCCATCCATCCAAAAGCAACAGATACGAAGTAGTTAGAGAACCGTGCCCAACGGTTAGTCCTCATCCCCAGCGGGATGGAGACAGGTCTTGCAGAAGCCATCATAAAAGATATCATCTGCAACAATTGGGAATAATCCCTGAGTACGAGATTGTACTCAGCTAGACTTACCCGTCTAGTAAAACATAAAAGACACCAAGGATCATGCAAGGCTAATATCAATTGGAGCTGGTTGACTCAACAGTTGCCGAAAGCTTAAATTATAACTACAAAGTGGTGAGAGCATCATATTAATCATCATTAGCCTACCACAAGATTAGCACCTGTACTAAAGCACTTCACTTAATTGTTACAAGCAATAATAACCATATCAAATTCTTCATATGTTCTTCCTTGCTATCATCATTATCACGAACCAAGATCATTAGTGAATGCTACGTTTGCTGGTGCTCTGTCAAGTTCTCACTAATCGGGAGAGACGGTGATTCGATTCGAATTCCTATCCAGCTGGAGGGGTATTCCTAGCACTCACCCAAGCATCCCCCGTCGGAGAGCCAACGGGTCACCTTTGGTACGACTCAGGAATCGCGGCTCCAATCAGTGCCGCACTCCCAGGGCTACCATTCTGCTAGGGAGGTCAGGAATTTTAACTCACCTGCCTTTGGACTTACGCCAATGGTCCCCCGCACACCGCACTTCCTCCGGTAGTGCGCACTTTATACTTGCCAGTCTTCCAGCCTGAGTCATATCACTAGACTTCGCGGTCGGAACGAGTATCCGGCCAACTAAGTGTTAGGCATGCGTTCAACATGACAAGAGGACGTACAACGGTCGGTCCTTAGCTGCCACAGACGGAGTTACTACAACCTTGCAAAACTCCGCCCGGCTTAAGTCAATTTAATCAGGTTCCATCCACGATAGCACATATAGTCAATCGTGATCCGACATAACCCTATCTCGCGCAGGTGACAGGATATCACCCGACTTCTACCGATTAAAGTATGGCTAAGCTGCTACTCGATCCTAACTCTATAACCAGGTAATGGTAAGATATCTGGACAAGGAATGAGTAAAATGCAGCAAAGGTTTCATCACAACTCCTATACTAAAATGCATCAATAGATATAACATATTCAAGTAAACTTTTGAAAATAAAGGGGAGACTTAGGATGCTCCGGGGCTTGCCTCTCACAAACTAGGCTGGTTCGTGATTCGGGCACTCAACTTCCTCTTCGGGCTCCTCGAGTCCGGCTTGCTGGACCTCCGTCTCCGGGTTGCCCTCCTGACCTTCGGGGTTCACTTGAAGCTCGTAGGGGGCGGTCGCGTCCGGTGCACCTATTGCATGCTCGATGAATAAGAAAGTGTGCATACTAAAGGATGAATGCTTGACACATAATTAAACTCACTGGACACTCATTTACGGAGTAACGGTTATGACAAGTTCACACAAGATGGTAAGTTAACTTAGCCAAAACCTACCAAGATAACCTATAAACAGCAAGCATTACCTAAAGAACAGCTGAGTAAACAGGTCATAACTATTGCAAAAATGATCCAACAAACATAAGTGAGGACATTCTGGAAAGCTTATGATATTGCCTACAAATCATGTTTAAACATCATAGCAAGATTCATAGGTTAAACAAGTCATTTAAACAAAGTTCCAGGTTCTGTCCCAGAAAAACAGAAAGCGCCTATTTCTGGAATCCAACTTGGAACAACCATAACTTTCAAACTACAGGACCAAATGATCCCAAATTTAAACCTCAGCTAATTCATAAAGTTTACAACAACTTTGATTTAGACAAGCCTTCCAGAAAACCAAGTTTTTAATAAGAAAAGATTGAATTGCTTCCTTGCTGCCCAGAGCAGCTCTTAACCCTTTAATTAATTATTTGATAACATAGCCAAAGCATAAACAATGTCAACCACATGGCTTATCAACACAAACACATCATTAGACAACCAGAACATCATATGATAACTTCTAAACATTTATTAACAAGGCATTTATTAATTTAATTCTATAAAGGGGCATAATTACAAGATACTGATAAAAGTGCTCAGAAAAATCTACAAAAATTACAGAAGTACAAGCATAGCATCATAACATCACCATAAAACTTTCAGGGCAATTGCACATGCCAATTTTTATATAAGCATTTAACAAGTGACAAGGTACATATTTCATAAATTAAGGAACATGGCTTATAAAGTGTCAAACAACAGATTTCAGATTATTTACATGTTACCAATACCACAAACAAGTTTGCCACCAAAGTAGAGCATCAGCATAATCACCAATTAATTATTGTGATTTAAAATAAAACAAGCCATAGAACTAACATAAATTACATATCACAGATATGTTACTCCAAAAATCATGAAATATTTATCATCGCATTCTAGTACCACACAGAGACTACCATAAAAATTTCATAGCAAAAGGAGCAGTATAACAAAAGATATGGATTTACTCATGAATAACAAGATTAAATCCTAATAATTATTTTTCCCATAAAACATGGTTCATTTTATATTTTTTCAAAACAATAGCCATAACAGAGAATCTCACAAAATTGGTTTCACAATTTTTGGATCTCAGAAATAGAAGATATGATTTTTGCAAGAAAGCCAAAAATCTGGATTTGAATAAAACAAAAGGAGGGAAACGAGTGTCACTGACAGCAGAGCCCACGCGACAGGTTCTTCTTCCTCACAGCCGCCGCGACTCTCGCCGGCGATTTCTCCGCGACGGCGAGGTCTCCGGCCAAACCAAGGGCACCAACGTGATCCCCAGACCCTTGCGACTCGATTGACCCCCTTTTCCCCACGGCGGAGCCACCGGAAGGGGCTCGCCGTCGATCATGGCGGCTCGGCGGAGGTGCTCGGCGTTACACCAGAGCTCTCAGGACGGTAGAGCGCGACCTAGGGTTTCCTACAGCACCAGCGGACTACAGCAAAGCTTCCTAGGTCGGCGACTTGGCTTGAAACGGCGTGGAACGCGCTGGCCACGAGAGACCCCAACTCCGGCGGAAACACGGCGGCGCTGCGCGTCGTGTCCGGCGACGGTGAGCGCGGTAGAGCGTCCACCAAGTGGCGCAAACGCTCGCTAAGGACCTAAGCTACCTCTACAACCTAACCAGAGAAGACGAGAGGCTCCGAGGAGCTCGGCATTGAGTTCGCCGGAGAAAAAGGTCACGGCAACCCGATTTGGGGAAAATGGAAATGGCGGCTCACCGGCGGGTTTCACGGCGAGTTAGCGGGTGGAGGGTGGAGAGCGGTTCACGGCGGAGCTGTGGGCAAAGTTTGGTGGTCATCAGCGCAGAGCACGTACGAGCTCGCCGGAGTGAGCTCGCGACGGTGAGCTCGCTGCGGCCGCGTTTCTGGCGAGAGAGGGCGAAGCAGAAGGAAATGGACGCGTTCACTTCGCCCGGGGTGTCGCCGTGGAGGTCATGCGCGCGCTGGGAGCTGACAAGCGGGGCCAGGAGCGACGTACAGACGCCAAATGTCGACGGAGCTCTACCGCCGGTCGGCCACGTCGACGAGCTCGGCCTCGATTCAGTTAAAACGATGGCCGACTGACAGAGCTACTTTGACAACGATTAACTCCCAAACCAGAGCGAGTTAGGAGATGATGTTGTTGACAAAGTTGGAGTACTAGCTAAGTTCTACAACATTGTCAACTAGAGCAAAAGCTAGATCGGCCTGGATTGAGAGGTATGAAGTTTTCAAAATCGATCGGGCAAACTGTTTGTGTTCCCGGACTTAGAAAATATTTCTAAGTGTTGGAAACAGCCCCAAATCTGCCTTGTGGGTCACTTTTGAGCTAGTTTTGATCATTTTCTTGAGATGGCCATAAAACAACTTTTGTTCCTTATAAAATTTGCTACAACTTTGCTGTAGAAAGCTTTGACATGCAAATAATTTATGAAACACTTTTTAAAAGCCTAAGCGAAAGAGGTTTCTAGGGCCTATTAAAGTAAGTATGACTTAAGTGATTATTTTGGAGAAGTGATCAACATGAACATTGATCCTAATGTTGAGTTAAGCATAGATAAAATAATTACAAAGGCATAGAGCACAAACACAAGCATGGTATGCACCAACACAATCCTAGGAAGCCTATTTAGACAACTTAAATCACATTTTTGCATAGAATGACATGACTCAAGGTAGATGATGATCATGATATGCTTGAGTAACTAATGATGCTCAAGTTATTCATGTGATTTATGCAACCATAACACTGGGGTGTTACAGCCCTCCCCCCTTACAAAAATCTCGTCCCGAGATTTGGAAGCTTACTGGTTTTCGAAGAAGGTTTTATAAACTTCTTTTAAATAGTCCTCTGTTTCCCAAGTGGCATCTTCTTCCCCTTGGTTACTCCACAACACCTTGTAGAATTTAACCACATGATTACGAGTTACCCTTTCCTTGCGGTCAAGAACCGCTACAGGTTGTTCTTCATACTCGAAATTAGATTTTAACTTGATATCCCGAACTTCCACTCGTTCCTCCGGAACACGAAGGCACTTCTTCAATTGAGATACGTGGAAGACAGGAAAAATAGCTCGAAGCTCAACTAGGAGTTGAACTTTGTATGCCACATCCCCTTTCCTTTCAAGAATCTAATAGGGTCCCACATAACGAGGTGCAAGCTTTCACTTGACTCCAAACCTTTGTACGCCCTTCATCGGAGACACCTTGATATATACATGGTCACCGACTGCAAACTCAATCGGCTTCCTTCTCTTGTCAGCATAACTTTTCTGACGAGCTTGAGCAGCTTCCAGATGTTGCTGGATGGTACGGACTTGCTGCTCCGCTTCGTTCACAAAATCGATGCCATAATACATTCGCTCCCCGGATTCTACCCAATTCAACGGGGTTCGACACTTTCGACCATACAGGGCTTCAAATGGAGCCATCTTGATACTTTCCTGATAACTATTATTGTAGGAGAACTCAGCTAATGGCAACCACTTAACCCAAGAACCCTTTGAAGAGAGAGCACATGCCCTCAACATGTCTTCTAGGATTTGGTTGACCCGTTCAGTTTGACCTGCCGTTTGGGGATGATAAGCAAAACCACGGAATAAGTGAGTACCAATCTGCTCATGTAAACACTCCCAAAAATAGGCAGTGAACTATGGTCCACAATCTGATATGATGGTTCGAGGCACACCATACTAACGAACAATGTGCTCGAAATATAACTCTGCATATTGATGTGGGCGATAGTCAGTTCGAACTGGAATAAAACGAGCAACCTTAGTCAAACGATCTACAATTATCTAGATAGAGTCGTAACCCTTAACAGAAGTTAGGAGTCCAACGATGAAATCCATGCTGACTTCTTCCCATTTCCAACCAGGAATTGACAAGGGTTGAAGCAAACCAGCTTTCATGTCAACGGCCTTCACGCGACAACAATTGTCACAACAAGCGACAAAAGCAGCAATCTCCTTTTTCATCTTTGTCCACCAAAACAGAGGTTTCAGATCCTGATACATCTTGCCGCTACCAGGATGGATAGAAAATTTGGATGAATGAGCTTCAGATAAGATCTGATTTCGTAGCTCACGGTCTTTTGGGACCACTAGTCGATCATTGAACCAAAGAATTCCGTTCTCATCGACCCAGAAATGCTTGGTTTCTTCTTCTGTCATTTTCCTCTTTATATGTTGGATACCTACATCTTTTTGCTGTAATTCGATAATTCGATTGCGAAGGGTACTCTCCAGAGAAATCTGGTTGAGCACAAGTGGATGCATAAGATGTGATAACAACGGATCTTCCACCTGCACTGAGTGACAGTGCGCTTTTCGACTCAAGGCATCCGCAACCACGTTTGCCTTGCCCGGATGATAGTGCACTTGTAGATTATAATCTTTAATCAACTCAAGCCACCTTCGCTGCCGCATATTTAATTCAGGTTGAGTGAAGATGTACTTGAGGCTCTTATGATCGGTGTAGATATTGCATAGATTACCCAGCAAATAGTGCCTCCAGATTTTCAAAGCATGAACAACTGCTGCCAATTCTAAGTCATGAGTAGGGTAATTGACCTCATGCTTTCGAAGTTGGCACGAGGCATACGCGATAACGCGACCTTCCTGCATCAACATGCAGCCTAGACCAATACCCGACGCGTCACAGAAGACATCGAATGCCTTCTCGATATCAGGTTGAGCTAGGACATGAGCTGATGTCAGAAACGTCCTCAACTTGTGGAATGCCTCTTCACACTCAGGCGTCCACACAAACTTCTCATCTTTCTGAAGTAGACGAGTCATAGGCTTGGATATTTTTGAAAATTCCAGAATGAATCGTCGATAATATCCAGCCAAACCGAGAAAACTCCGAACCTCGTGCACCGATGTAGGAACTTTCCAATCCAGCACTTCTTGCACCTTAGCCAGATCCACCGATATGCCTTCTTCAGATAAGACATGGCCCAAGAAAGGTACTTTCTTTAGCCTAAACTCGCATTTGCTAAATTTGGCATAAAGCTGATGCTCACGCAAGCATGATAACACCACACGCAGATGCTCTGCATGCTCCTCTTCATTGCAGGAATATACGAGGATATCATCAATGAAGACCACCACAAACTTGTCCAATTTGGGCATGAACACCGAGTTCATAAGGTACATGAAATGAGCAGGTGCATTCGTAAGACCGAAGGACATGACGAGATACTCATACAACCCATACCTCGTCGAGAAAGCTCTCTTAGGTACATCTTCAGGACGGATCTTGATCCGATGATACCCAGATCGCAAATCAATCTTGGAGAATACCTTAGCTTTAGACAACTGATCAAACAAGAGATCAATGCGAGGAAGAGGGTATTTATTCTTGATGATCACCGCATTTAGGGGACGATAATCCACACACATGCGCAAGGATTGATCCTTCTTCTTCACAAAGATAGCCGAACAACCCCAAGGAGAAGAACTAGGACGGATAAGACCCTTCTTTAACAACTCATTCAACTGGATCTTAAGCTCAACTAGCTCATTTGGTGGCATTCTATATGGTCTTCTAGAGATAGGAGCGGTACCTGGGATCAATTCAATTTTGAACTGCACATCTCGGTCTGTAGGAAGCCCGGGCAAATCATCAGGGAATACATCCGAGAACTCACACACGACCAGAATATCCTTGATGGCCTTAGATGTAACTGCATTCGCAGTGCTACGGATATGGATATCTTGAGGAAGTTGCACTAAGAACGCCTCCTTGGTATTTGGGTCTCTCAACATAACTACACGAGTGGTGGTGTCGATAAGAACTCCGTTACCACTCATCCAATTCATACCCAGAATTACATCTATACCCACACCGGGTAAGACAACCAGATCAGCAAGAAACTGACGGCCTCCAATTTCCAGAGTTGCTCCAAAAACCACTTGATTGGTAGAAATATCATTCCCAGCAGCACTAATGCAATAACTACCCTTATCAAGTGTAATTGCCTTGAGATTATGCTTAGACACAAAGTCTGAACTCACAAAAGAATGTGATGCTCCTGAATCAAAAAGCACAAGTGCATCACATTGGTTAACCAGAAACTTACCAGCTGTAACTACCTCACCAGCAGGGATCGCCTCCACAGTTGTGTAGTGAACACGCCCCTGGCGGACGTTCCCTTGGTTGCCCTTGTTCGGAGGGTAAGGACAATTGCTCTGCCAGTGCCCGGTCTGATTGCAGTTCCAGCACAGACGGTTGGCAGGTGGAGTCTTGGCATAGCTGGGACCCATGTTGCCCCTAGGAAGAGCAATGGAGTAACCCTTGCGGAAACCCGTCTTCGCCTAATTCTTCTTCACAGGCGGGCGATACCACTGGTTAGGAGTTGGAGCACAGATCGGTGGCCTAGCTGCCACTGGAGCCTTGGATTGGGATGCCCTTGCCCCGGCCTCAAAAGCCCTCTTGCGAGTCTTGGTCGCAGTGTACACAGTGTTGTAGTTCTCTTGGGTAAGAGCATCACTGACAAACTCATTGAAAGTTGCACACTTAGTGCGGCCCATGGTTTTCAGCAACTTGGGGCCCAAACCCCGCTTGAAACTGGCAATCTTCTTTGTCTCAGTGTTCACAAACTCAGGAGCATACCTTGACAGATGATTGAAAGCATGCAAGTACTCCTTCAGAGTTTTGTTGCCTTGAGTCAACTGCATAAACTCGGTATGCTTCATTTCCATGACACCAGGAGGAATGAAATGCCCCTTGAAAGCTTCACGGAAGAGATTCCAGTCAAGCACAGTGTCGGCTGGAAGAGCTTCCCGATACTGATTCCACCAGATACCTGCTGGTCCCTGCAGTTGGTGAGCTGCATACTCGGCCTTCAAACCCTCAGTCAACCGAAGCAGGAGGAACTTTTGTTCCACCGTATTCAGCCATTCCTCACCTTGAAGGGGTTCTTCAGCCTCTTTGAAAGGTGGGGGCTTTGTATCCATGAAGTCCTTGAAGCTACTGTACTGGTTAGGTGCTGGCCCTTCTTGTGCATTACGACCACCCTGATTTGCCATCTGATTGATGGTCTCAGTGAGCATGCTCTGGTTTTCCACCATCATTTGCATCAGCCCAGCTGGATTTGGTGGTGGAGGAGGAGGGGATGGGTTCATCTTCGCACCTTGAGTGCCACGAGACATCTGTAAAGATACAGTCAGTGAGCATTGATGATGACTAGATTTGCCGTAGAAGAGCTTATATTTATGCCTGAAAGTATTCGAGAGAATAGCTTTATAGAAAAAGGCACAATAATTCAATTCCACAAAACAACATCACCAATCCAACACTTGACAGAGATATCCGCAATATTCACCACAACAGAAAACATCGTCATAACAGATCGAACATGTTAAGGTTACACATTGGGTCCATAAAGTTATTACACCATCATAGTACATGACATAAGGCAAGATCAAGGTTCCGGATTACATCATGATTACAAAAGCACCACTACTGACTTGTCATACTACCAAAAGATCCTCACATAACAACTACCCACAACTCACTACACTCCAGGCTCATCGTCCGAGTCAGCGTCGAAGATCGCCTCTCCATCCTCATTGCTAACTAGCTCAAGCTCCTCGCCCTCCATGTCCTCGTGCAAGGGTGGTGCAGCTACTGCTGGTCCATCTACCTCCATACCATCATCATCGGCCACAATCACCTGAGGTCCCACCTCTGGATACACGGGCACAGGGCGAGGAATAGGGTGTAGCAAGTTGTTGAGACGGTGAATCTCCACAAGACCAGCCTCAATCTGATCCGACAGATAGTTCTCCCTCTCAAGCGACTGAATCCAGTGCATCTCCCAAGCCCGGCGCCAGTTCTCTAACACACGGAGTGCAGTATCCCTCTCACGAGTGACCTGCACCAAGCGCTCCTGCACTGTCTCCCTCTCTCTAGCCAACTGACTCATCTGATCCTGCTTATGATCTCTCTCCCTAATAGCCTTCACCCACTGCAGCCTACGGTACTCCGCAATACCTTCCCAGTCATTGCGGTCCTTCTGAGCTTGCTCCAGGAGCCTAGCTTGCTTGCGAAACTTGCGAGCACACTTTTCCGCCTTTTGTTGCATCTCCTGAGCCTGGCGAACAGCCACCATCACCTGTGCATAAGTGTCCTCTCGTTGACTGAACGGCTTGAGCACAGCCATCATAGCACTCATAGCAGGACTAGAACTCTCAGCTCGCTCTACCCTGCCTCGGACCAACGCACAACCATCAGCCTGCTTCCACTCCGCTGCTGCTGGGTTAGCACGTGGAATGGAGGCCACTGGTCCTCTGGTCAGCTCATCACCAAACCTCTGACAGATATTGAGCAGCATAGCCTGGGCTGCAACTTGAGCTGCTTCCCAAGGAGTCTGCCCATCTGAGTTACAGGTCCACCCTGTCCATGCAGGCCTGCCCCCATGTGGAGGGACAACTCCCTGCACAGCAAACCACTGCAACTCTCCTGTCATATCCACCTCCCACCAAGAATACTGAGGTGGCTCAGTATATCCCACAGACTGTAGCACCCTCCAGAGCAAGGTAGGAGTGCCAAACTCGCTCAGAAAGGTGTCACTGGGGTGAGGTGAAGCAGCCACGTCCATCTGTGGAAAGAAATAGGAATACCATGGGTAAGAGGAGATTAATTTTAAGCAACATTTATTTAATTAAAAGGGATGACATGGTAAGGGAAGGAGTAGTTAGAATGTATGTATGAATGCGACATGATGCATGCACGAACTGTACCTCCTCACAAACTTAGAAAATTAATATTCTAACGGATATACGGTGGCATACATTCGTCTCTCAATACGATATCTAGCGAATTACTCATGCGCTGTTAGAGTACCTGCAGAAAACTTCATTGCAGCCCAACAGTTCCCAATATATCACTCAAGAAAGCAGTAAACTAAGTGCACATTGCTTGGACATGCCCAACATGCATAAACAATGACACCACAGCTACCCGAGAAATTAAATGCTCCCCAATTAAGTTTCTTTCGTGGTTCCATGGTTTTGACATGTAACCGCTCCAGAAAACCACCGCGAACACTCCCCTGGACCGCCATTTGGACGATCATGCTCTCACAGCTCACACTTACCAGAGCGTAGGTGCGACGTTGCAGAATTTAAATCTAGCGACATATGTGGCTAGTTCACATATGAAGGCTACCTCTACCATTAGACCACAGGGTAGCATAGTGTAGTCATCACACATCCATACCTGAGTACTGCCGGAGATGCATAAATAAAACCCCCCAAGTCAGTACTTAAATAGCCACCTATAGTCCTTATATGGGCAAGGAGGATTCGACCACTGGCATGATTAAGTGTTGATTTTCAAAATTTTATTTAAAAACTCTTTTGTTTTTAAATACACAAACATTGCATTTATAATGCTGAACTTGCTCCGATGCCAGCTGTCACAGAACCGAACAAATTATAAGAGTTCAAGTGTAGAAACGATCGACAAGCAATCAAGTTTCCAAACTTGAGCCCATATAATCCCGGTAGTCAACTGAAATCGCGAAGGACTTCAAACCAACTTGCAACAAACCAAGATCGTAATAGTTCAACACAACACAGCGAATGTTACATAGTCATTCATTGCCGACGAAGCGGCACCACATTGGAGTTATTAAGTTATTACAACACATGTTCGAATTAGCGGAAGCAAAATAATTACACACACTTTCCAAAGTTCATTTCACAATTTCTTGTTCAGCCAGGGTCTTATGCCATCCATCCAAAAGCAACAGATACAAAGTAGTTAGAGAACCGTGCCCAATGGTTGGTCCTCATCCCCAGCGGGATGGAGATAGGTCTTGCAGAAGCCATCATAAAAGATATCATCTGCAACAAGTGGGAATAAACCCTGAGTACGAGATTGTACTCAGCTAGACTTACCCGTCTAGTAAAACATAAAAGACACCAAGGATCATGCAAGGCTAATATCAATTGGAGCTGGTTGACTCAACAGTTGCCAAAAGCTTAAATTATAACTACAAAGTGGTGAGAGCATCATATTAATCATCATCAGCCTACCACTAGATTAGCACCTTTACTAAAGCACTTCACTTGATTATTACAAGCAATAATAACCATATCAAATTCTTCATATGTTCTTCCTTGCTATCATCATTATCACGAACCAAGTTCATTAGTGAATGCTACGTTTGCCGCTGCTCTGTCAAGTTCTCACTAACTGGGAGAGACGGCGATTCGAATCGAATTCCTATCCAGCTGGAGGGGTATTCCTAGCACTCACCCAAGCATCCCCCGTCGGAGAGCCAACGGGTCACATTTGGTACGACTCAGGAATCGCGGCTCCGATCAGCGCCGCACTCCCAGGGCTACCATTCTGCCAGGGAGGTCAGGAATTTTAACTCACCTACCTTTGGACTTACGCCAATGGTCCCTCGCACACCGCACTTCCTCCGGTAGTGCGCACTTTATACTTGCCGGTCTTCCGGCCTGAGTCATATTACTAGGCTTCGCGGTCGGAACGAGTATCCGGCCAACTAAGTGTTAGGCATGCGTTCAACATGACAAGAGGATGTACAACGGTCGGTCCTTAGCTGCCACAGATGGAGTTACTACAACCTTGCAAAACTCCGCCCGGCTTAAGTCAATTTAATCAGGTTCCATCCACGATAGCACATATAGTCCATCGTGATCCGACATAACCCTATCTCGCGCAGGTGACAGGATATCACCCGACTTCTACCGATTAAAGCATGGCTAAGCTGCTACTCGATCCTAACTCTATAACCAGGTAAAGGTAAGATATCTGGACAAGGAATGAGTAAAATGCAGCAAAGGTTTCATCACAACTCCTATACTTAAATGCATCAATAGATATAACATATTCAAGTAAACTTTTGAAAATAAAGGGGAGACTTAGGATGCTCCGGGGCTTGCCTCTCACAAACTAGGCTGGTTCATGATTCGGGCACTCAACTTCCTCTTCGGGCTCCTCGAGTCCGGCTTTCTGGACCTCCGTCTCCGGGTTGCCCTCCTGACCTTCGGGGTTCACTTGAAGCTCGTAGGAGGCGGTCGCGTCCGGTGCACCTATTGCATGCTCGATGAATAAGAAAGTGTGCATACTAAAGGATGAATGCTTGACACATAATTAAACTCACTGGACACTCATTTACGGAGTAACGGTTATGACAAGTTCATACAAGATGGTAAGTTAACTTAGCCAAAACCTACCAAGATAACCTATAAACAGCAAGCATTACCTAAAGAACAGCTGAGTAAACAGGTCATAACTATTGCTAAAACGATCCAACAAACATAAGTGAGGACATTCTGGAAAGCTTATGAAATTGCCTACAAATCATCTTTAAACATCATAGCAAGATTCATAGGTTAAACAAGTCATTTAAACAAAGTTCCAGGTTCTGTCGGAGAAAAACAGAAAGCACCTATTTCTGGAATCCAACTTGGAACAACCATAACTTTCAAACTACTGGACCAAATGATCCCAAATTTAAACCTCAGCTAATTCATAAAGTTTACAACAACTTTGATTTAGACAAGCCTTCCAGAAATCCAAGTTTTTAATAAGCAAAGATTGAATTGCTTCCTTGCTGCCCAGAGCAGCTCTTAACCCTTTAATTAATTATTTGATGACATAGCCAAAGCATAAACAATGTCAACCACATGGCTTATCAACACAAACACATCATTAGACAACCAGAACATCATATGATAACTTCTAAACATTTATTAACAAGGCATTTATTAATTTAATTCTATAAAGGGGCATAATTACAAGATACTGATAAAAGTGCTCACAAAAATCTACAAAAATTACAGAAGTACAAGCATAGCATCATAACATCACCATAAAATTTTCAGAGCAATTGCACATGCCAATTTTTATATAAGCATTTAACAAGTGACAAGGTACATATTTCATAAATTAAGGAACATGGCTTATAAAGTGTCAAACAACAGATTTCAGATTATTTACATGTTACCAATACCACAAACAAGTTTGCCACCAAAGTAGAGCATCAGCATAATCACCAATTAATTATTGTGATTTAAAATAAAACAAGCCATAGAACTAACATAAATTACATATCACAGATATGTTACTCCAAAAATCATGAAATATTTATCATCGCATTCTAGTACCACACAGAGACTACCATAAAAATTTCATAGCAAAAGGAGCAGTATAACAAAAGATATGGATTTACTCATGAATAACAAGATTAAATCCTAATAATTATTTTTCCGAGAAAACATGGTTCATTTTATATTTTTTCAAAACAATAGCCATCTCAGAGAATCTCACAAAATTGGTTTCACAATTTTTGGATCTCAGAAATAGAAGATATGATTTTTGCAAGAAAGCCAAAAATCTGGATTTGAATAAAAGAAAAGGAGGGAAACGAGTGTCACTGACAGCGGAGCCCACGCGACAGGTTCTTCTTCCTCACAGCCGAGGCGACTCTCGCTGGCGATTTCTCTGCTACGGCGAGGTCTTCGGCCAAACCAAGGGCACCAACGTGATCCCCAGACCCTTGCGACTCGATTGACCCCCTTTTCCCCACGGCGGAGCCACCGGAAGGGGCTCGCCGTCGATCATGGCGGCTCGGCGGAGGTGCTCGGCGTTACGCCGGAGCTCTCAGGCCGGTAGAGCGTGACCTATGGTTTCCTACAGCACCAGTGGACAACGGCGAAGCTTCCTAGGTCGGCGACTTGGCTTGAAACGGCGTGGAACGCGCTGGCCACGAGAGACCCCAACTCCGGCGGAAACACGGCGGCGCTGCGCGTTGTGTCCGGCGACGGTGAGCGCGGTAGAGCATCCACCAAGTGGTGCAAATGCTCGTTAAGGACCTAAGCTACCTCTACGACCTAACCAGAGAAGACGAGAGGCTCCGAGGAGCTCGGCATTGAGTTCGCCGGAGAAGAAGGTCACGGCGACCCGATTTGGGGGAAAAAGAAAATGGCGGCTCACCGGCGGGTTTCACGGCGAGTTAGCGGGTGGAGGGTGGAGAGTGGTTCACGACGGAGCTGTGGGCGAAGTTTGGTGGTCAGCAGCGCAGCTAGGAGCGCGTACGAGCTCGCCGGAGTGAGCTCGCGACAGTGAGCTCGCTGCGGCCGCATTTCTGGCGAGAGAGGGCGAAGCAGAAGGAAATGGACGCGTCCACTTCGCCCGGGGTGTCGCCGTGGAGGTCATGCGGGCGCTGGGAGCTGACAAGCGGGGCCAGGAGCGACGTACGGACGCCAAATGTCGATGGAGCTCTGCCGCCGGTCGGCCACGTCGACGAGCTCGGCCTCGATTCAGTTAAAACGATGGCCGACTGACAGAGCTACTTTGACAACGATTAACTCCCAAATCAGAGCGAGTTAGGAGATGATGTAGTTGACAAAGTTGGAGTACTCGCTGAGTTCTACAACATTGTCAACTGGAGCAAAAGCTAAATCGGCCTGGATTGAGAGGTATGAAGTTTTCAAAATCGATCGAGCAAACTGTTTGTGTTCCCGGACTTAGAAAATATTTCTAAGTGTTGGAAACAGCCCCAAATCTGCCTTGTGGGTCACTTTTGAGCTAGTTGTGTTCATTTTCATGAGATGGCCATAAAACAACTTTTGTTCCTTATAAAATTTGCTACAACTGTTTTGTAGAAAGTTTTGACATGCAAAGATTTTATGAAACACTTTTTAAAAGCCTAAACAAAAGAGGTTTCTAGGGCCTATTAAAGTAAGTATGACTTAAGTGATTATTTTGGAGAAGTGATCAACATGAACATTGATCCTAATATTGAGTTAAGCATAGATAAACTAATTACCAAGGCATAGAGCACAAACACAAGCATGGTATGCACCAACACAAGCCTAGGAAGCCTATTTAGACAACTTAAATCACATTTTTGCATAGAATGACATGACTCGAGGTAGATGAAGATCATGATATGCTTGAGTAACTAATGATGCTCATGTTATGCATGTGATTTATGCAACCATAACACTGGGGTGTTACATTAGATTTGGCGACAGATTACCAAATTAGGAGAAATAATTGCGAAACGTGTCATTACTGCAGAGAATTTCGGAGCATTAATGATTTTATACTCCGAAATTGGGGGGCATGTGTTGACACCATTTTTGCGCACGTATCTTTTGATACGCATTTAGACCTAATGAGATGTAGATCGGCAGATGGAGCAGTGGTGACCAGTCTATGGGGAAGTTGCCGATAAAGGTGGCTGCCGATGGGAAACAATCGGATATGGCCAAGTCCAGAAGGGGTGGCGTATTCATGCCGATGACCAATGCCAGTGTTTGCCGATGACTGTGGATGGGTAATCTGCCGATGACTCTGAAGAGAAGCGCGGAAGTTGCCATTTGATTCATCATGGTGTCCCGATCGGTTACGGGGGTAGTTTAATGTTTTCCTTAGTTATTAGAGTTCGTTTTGTATACGGTTTCCGATTAATTTGGAATTTGAGTCCTAGTCGTGTCTGGTTGTAGCTCTTTGGACAGGGTATAAATGTAGACCCTAGTGCAATGTAATGAGACATCTATCAATCAATCAAACATAAGTTTTTACTCATATTCCAGCATCTACTTTTCGACGACTTCGTCATATTTTCTCTTTTACTACGAGTTCTTAGGAATTCGTCGAGTCAAACTCGGCGTGTTCTCAAGTTCCGCGTGAATACCTCTTGGCTGTGACATCCGGCGCATCGCTGTTGTCGGGACCAAAGTGTTCGAGTTACCACCTTTGTGGATTATAAGGTCAAATCGGCTGGCACGCCTTAACGTTTGAATCGGGTATTAGCCCTTTGTGTTTGCAGATCAGGTTTTTGCACCAACACTTACTATGCTCAAGCCAATGGACAAGCCAAAGCATCTAACAAAGGGATTATTATGCTCATCAAGTGGAAGATTAAAGAAAATCCTAGAAGGTGGCATACATTGTTGAATGAAGCTTTGTCGTCATATCGGATGGCATGTCATGAATCGACCAAAGTTTCACCTTATCAATTAGTATATGGACATGATGCGGTGCTACCATGGGAAATTAAGACTGGATCTAGGCAGGTCTCTTTTCAAGATCAATTGGCTGCCGATGACTATGCTACTTTGATGAAAGATGAGTTGGATGATTTAGCAGAGCATTGGTTGAGAGCTTTAATAAGTGTAGAGGAAAATAAAAATAGAGTTGCTAGATGGTATGATAAAAAGGTAAAAGCTAAAGAGTTTACCGATGGAAATTTGGTATGGAAATTAATTTTACCGATTGGGACTAAAAGTTCAAAGTTTGGAAAATGGTCTCCTAATTGGGAAGGTCCTTATCGGATAAATCGGTTTGCTCGTGGTAATGCTTATATTTTGGAAACTCTCAAAGGAGTTGAATTTCCTAGAGCATTGAGTGGAAAATATCTAAAGAAGTATTACCCAATAATTTGGGTTGATGCATAAAAGAATTTGGCTGGATGAAATGTATCTGTGGGGCTTGCATAATGTTTTTAAAAGGGCCAATAATAGTCCTATCGGCTTGACCAGAATGATCGAAAGTATTCTAAGGGCAGAGCGAAACAAGTTGCCGATGAAGTGTTCACAGATTCAGCAGGTCTTAAATGGTCGATACGGCGCGCAGGCGAATTTGGTCGGCCTCTTCTATCTCCCGGATGTCCTCATCGGCAGAACCCTCTACTGGCTACAGCTTCTTTTTCATTTGCAGTGCCTTCCGAGCCTGGATGTTTCGTTCTTGCTGAAGAGTCTTGATCATCTCAGGCAGCTGGCATTCTTCTTGCTGAGCTTGAGACAGGGCCTCTTCCACTTGTTTGAGCTCAGCCAGCAGGGCTTCCCTTCTTGCCGATAGGTCGGAGATCTTCTGCTTCAGTGTTTCCCCTGAGGACTGCAGAATGCTGATGCTTTTATGTTTCTCATCGGCAAGACGCTTCACTTGCGTTACTTCCTCTGTGAGTTGGGCATGAGCAGTTCTATCAGCGAGAAGCTGGGTAGCCTTCTGGTACTGGAGCTGGCGGCTTTCCAAGTGTGCAGCTTGAAACAAGACTTCTTCTGCATCGGCTGGGATCTGGCCTCAAAGGGTCTTAAACAAGGCTTTGGCTGGGTCAGAGTCATCGACCAATTGAGCGGTATCTTGATGCAGCAGAACCAGCAGGTCTTCCAGTTTAGCTTTGATTTCTGCCGATGAGATCCTCACTGCTTGAGAAGAGCTTGCTTCTTCGCTCTCGTCATCGGAGATGTCGATAGCAAAGGAGAATAAGCTGTCTGGGGAGTCTTGTTCCTGAAAAAGGGGTTGAGATAAGTTATCTGATAATCAAATGTTGAAAATAAAGAGTGAAAATCAGAGACTTACTTGCTTCAGAGCAATTTCGTGCCTTTGGCGAGGGGATGCGGCCGGTACTGTAGGTTGATCGGCTGGAGTTGCCGATGGAACAATGTCGATTGAGAAAGAACATGGGCAATTATAATTTAAAAGGAAAATAATATATCCATTGGTGATAATTTTATGATCAGTACTTTACCTTGAGGGGGTGCGGTGCTTGTTTGTCCTGAAGGAATAACCGATGATATGATCATATTCGCTGGATCGGCAGTCTGCTCCGGTACATCGGCTGGTGCTTCTTGTGGCTGAGGTGCTGGTTGAGGAGGGGATGGTGCTTGTTGTGTCTAGATTTCTGGTGAAGATGGGGATGATTCCACATGAATCGGCGACACTGGACGAGGAGGAGAAGATGGTGCTGTCCTCTGGCGCTTTGGTTGTGACTTGTTGCTTTTAGGACCTTTCCTTTTGACTTGGCTGGGCTGGGGGCATCAGCACTTGTCTGGGTGCTTCTAGTCTTTGCCGATTTGCCGGTTTGCTGTTACAACAACCAAGATATCATCAGAAGGGATATGAAAGAATGTTGATGAAATCTTGTTTAAAAAATAAAAGTTTCCGATGAAGTTCCCATAGCAGCCGATGTATCCTGAAAAGATTGTGTGAGTATGGAATAGAATCGGTACAAGCAAAGGAAATCAAAAGTCTACCTTGAAAGCCTATGCCAAGGTAGCAGCGGCAACCATTGGGGATGTCTTTGACCGCTTGGTGGTTATCTTCTTAAAACACACATTCCGATGCATTAGTGCTGCCAGACTTGGTGCGTTGTTACCGATCAGAGAGATTGGACCTGACGGGAGGAGTTCAATCGGTCTTCCACTTCTGCTGACTGTCGGTCGTGTAACACCCCAGTGTTATGGCTGCATCATTCACATGCATAACATAAGCATCATCATCTACTCAAGCATATCATGATCATCATCTACCTTGAGCCATGTCATTTTATGCTAAAGTGTGCTTTGACTTGTTTAATTATGCTTCCTATGCTTGTGTTTGTTTGTGCCATGCTCATGCTTGTGTGCTAACCCTTGGTAATTAGTTTATTTATGATTAACTCAACCTTAGGAACAATGTTCATGTTGATCACTTCTCCAAATTAGGTGCTTAAGTCATACTTCCATGTATAAGCCCTAGAAACCTCATTTGATAGGCTTTTAAAAAGTGTTTCATAAAATGTTTGCATGTCAAAACTTTATACAGCAAAGTTGTAGCCAATTTTATAAGGAAAAAAGTTATGTTATGGCCATCTCATGAAAATGAACACATCTTGCTCAAAAAGTGCTTTCAAGTCCTGGCGCCACCAGTTTGCTCAATCGATTTTGGGAGCTTTATATCTCTCAATCCAAGCCGATCTGGCTCCTACTCTAGTTGACAATGTTGTAGAACTCAGCAAGTACTCCAACTTTGTCAACTACACCATCTCCTAATTCGCTTCGGTTTGGGAGATAATCGCCGTCAAAGTCGCTCTATCAGACGATCATCGCCATGTCTGAATCAGAGCCGAGCTCGTCGACGTGGCCGACCGGCGACAAAGCTTCAGTGACATTTGGCGCCCGTACGTTGTTCCTGGCCCTGCTCGTCAGCTCCCAGCATGTGCCTTACCTCCACGGCGACGCCCCGAACGCAGTGGACGCGTCCATTCTCTCCTCCCTCTCGCACTCTCGCCAGAAAAGCGGCCGCAGCGAGCTCACCGTCGCGAGCTCACTCCGGTGAGCTCGAACTCGCTCTTCGCTGCGTTGCTGCCCACCAAAACTTGCGCACAGCTCTGCCGTGACCCGCTCTCCATCCTCGACCCACAAACTCGCCGTGAAACCCTCCGGTGAGTCGACATTTCTGACTTCCCCCAAATCGGGTCGCCGTGACCTTCTTCTCCGGCGAACTCAATGCTGAGCTCCTCGGAGCCTCTCGTCTTCTCTGGTTAGGTCCCAGAGGTGGCTTAGGTCCTTAGCGAACGTTTGCACCACTTGATGGACGCTCTACCGCACTCACCGTCGCCGGACGCGACGCGCAGCGCCGCCGTGTTTCCGCCGGAGTTCGGCTCTCTCGTGGCCAGCTCATTCCATACCGTTTCAAGCCTAGTCACCCACCTAGAAAGCTTCACCATAGCCCGCTGGTGCTGTAGGAAACCCTAGGTCGCGCTCTACCGGCCCGAGAGCTCCGGCGTAATGCCAAGCACCTCCGCTGAGCCGCCATGGTCGTCGGCAAGCCATTTCCGGTGGCTCCGCCGTGGGGAAAAGGGGGTCACTCGGTTCGCAAAGGTCTGGGGCTCACGTTGATGCCCTTGGTTTGGCCGGAGACCTCGCCGTCGCGGAGAAATCGCCGGTGAATGTCATCTCGGTCGTGAGGAAGACGACCCTGACACGCGGGACCCGCTGTCAGTGACACATCGTTTCCCTCCTTTTCTTTTATTCAAATTCAGGTTTTTGGCATTCTTGCAAAAATCATATCTCCAGTTTCTAAGATCCAAAAATTGTGAGATAAATTTTGTGATGTTCCTTGAGATGGCTAGTTTTTAATAAAAATATAAAATGTACCATGTTATCTGGGATAAATAATTATTAGGATTTAATCTTTTTATTCATGTGTAAATTTATATCTCTTGATATACTGCTCCTTTTGTTATGAAAATTTTATGCTAGGCTCTGAGCGGTATGAGAATGCTATGATAAATATTTCATGATTTTTGGAGTACTATATCTGTGATGTGTAATTTATGTTTGTGATATGGCTTGTTTTCTTACTTAAATCATAATAAATAATTGGTGCTTATGCTGGTGCTCTACTCTGGTGTCAAACTTGTTTATGGTAATAGTCACATGTAAATAATCTGAAATCTGTAGTTTGACACTGTTTAAGCTATGTTTCTTAATTTATGAAACTTGTCACATGGTTAAATGCTTATCTTAAATTGGCATGTGCAATTGCTCTGAAAATTTTACTGTGATGTCAAGATGCTATGCTGGTGTTTGTATAAATTTTGTAGATTTTTCTGAGCACTTTTGCTAGTATCTTGTAATTATGTCCATTTATAGAACTAAATTAATAAATGCCTTGTTATTAAATAATTTGGGGTTAACATATGTTGTTCTGGTAATCTTATGGTATGCTAATGTTTATAAGCCATTTGGTTGCCACTAAATATGTTTTGGTTATGTCATCAAATAATTAATTAAAGGGTTAAAAGCTGTTCTGGGCAGCAAGGGAGTAATCTAACCTTTGCCTGATGATAACTTGGTTTTCTGGAAAACTTGTATAAATCAAAGTTGTTGTAAACTTTATGAACTAGCTGTGGTTTAATTTTGGGATCTTTTGGTCCAGTAGTTTGGAAGTTATGGCCTTTCCAAGTTGGGTTCCAGAAATAGGTGTTCTCTATTTTTCTGGGACAGAACCTGAAACTTTGTTTAATTGACTTATTTAACTTATGAATCTTGCTGTGATGTTTAAAGATGAAATGTAGACAGTCCTCATTCATGTTTGTGGGATCTGTATAGCAAATGTTATGATCTGTTTACTGAGCTATTCTGTTAAGTGATGCTTGCTGTTTATATTTGACTTGGTAAGCCTTACTAAACTAATTTGTCATCTTGTGTGATCTTGTAATGAGAATTTCTCCGTAAATGAGTGTCCAGTGAAGTCCTAATTATGTTGTCAAGCATTCATCCTTTAGTATGCACACATTCTTATTCTTCGTGCATGCAATAGGTGCACCGGAAACGACCGCTACGTTCGAGCTCCAGGTGAACCCCGAGGGCCAAGAGATCAACCCGGACGTGGAGGTCCAGCAAGCCGGACACGAGGAGCCCGAAGAGGAGATTGAGTGCCCGAATCACGAGCCTGCATCGTTCGTGAAAGGCAAGCCCCGGAGCATATTAAGTCTCCCATTTTAATTTCGAAAGCTTACTTGATCATGTTATATCTATTGATGCATTATGTATAGGAGTTGTGATGAAACCCTTGCTGCATTATACTCATTCCTTGTCCAGATATCTTACCACTACCTGGTTATAGAGTTAGGATCGAGTAGTGGCTTAGTCATGGTTAATCGGTAGAAGTCGGGGGATATCCTGTCACCTGCGCGAGATAGGGTTGTGTCGGATCACGATTGTCTATATGTGCTATCATGGAAAGAACTTGATTAAAATGACTTAAGCCGGGCAGTGTTTTGCAAGGTTGTAGTAACTCCTACTGTGGCAGCTAAGGACCAATCGTTGTACGTCCTCTTGTCATGTTGAACGCATGCCTGACACTTGGTTGGCCGGATAACTCGTTCCGACTGCGAAGCCTAGTAGTATTACTCAGGCCGGAAGACTGGCAAGTATAAAGTGCGCACTACCGGAGGAAGTGTGGTGTGTGGGGGACCATAGGCGTAAGACCAAAGGCAGGTGAGTTAAAAGACCTGACCTCCCTGGCAGAGTGGTAGCCCTGGGAGTGCGGCGCTGATCGGTGCCGCGATTCCTGAGTCGTACCAAAGGTGACCCGCTGGCTCTCTGACGGGGGATGCTTGGGTGAGTGCTAGGAATAACCCTCCAGCTGGATAGGAATCGATTCGAATCGCCGTCTCTCCCGGATAGTGAGAACTTGATAGAGCAGTTGCAAACGTAGCTTTCACTAAAGGACAATGGTTCGTGATAATGATGATAGCAAGAAAGAGCATATGATGAACTTGATATGGTTATTATTGTTTGTATTAATCAAAGTGAAGTGCTTTAGCACAGGTCCTAATCTAGTGGTAAGCTAATGATACTTAAAATGATGCCTTTACAAATGGTGTAGTCCTTACTTAAGCTTTTGGCAAATGTTGAGTCAAGCCCGCTACACTTTATACTTAGACTTGCATGATCCTTGGTGTCTTTTATGTTTTACTAGACGGGTAAGTCTAGCTAAGTACATCCTCGTACTCAGGGTTTATTCCCACCTGTTGCAGATGATATCTTTTATGATTGCTTCTGCAAGACCTGTCTCCATCCCGCTGGGGATGAGGACTAGACCGTTGGGCACGGTTCTCTAACAATTTCATATTTGCTGCTTTTGGATGGATGGCCTAAGACTCTGGCAGTAACAGGAACTTGTGAAATGAACTTTGGAATGTGAGTTGTAAACTATTTTGATTCTGCTTCTACAAACATGTGTTGTAATAACTGAGTAACACCGATGTGGTGACGCTTTGACGACAATGAATGACTATGTAACATTCGTTGTGTTATGTTGAACTATTACGATCTTGGTTTGTTGCAAGTTGGTTTGAAGTCCTTCGTGATTTCAGTTGACTACCGGGATTATATGAGCTCAAGTTTGGAAACTTGATTGCTAGTCGATCGTTTCTACAGTTGAACTCTTATAATTTGGTCGGTTCTGTGACAGGTGGCAGGTTATCGACCTGTTTAGAAAAGAGAGAGTAAAATTACCGATAAAGTTAGAAGTAACAAAAGAACTGAGATATCGGTTGATGACTTACAGGGTTATCGGGGACCTTATACTTGGGGTCGATCATGCCATGGTATGTCAGAGCCGATGTGTAGAACAGATGTTCTTTCCACTCTTCCCACCACTGCTTGTATGCCTGAGTGATGAAGAGGACTGGGATCCATGCCGATAAATCAATGTCTGATGTATCGGCATTTGGCTGAAGCTGAGCTATTCTTATCCACTCAAGTCTGCTGGTTATAGTCTTCATTGGCTTCACTACATCGGCATAATAGAGTCCAGTCGGCAGCTGTCCAAAAGCCAGTTGACGAGCCAGTGCTGATGGGTTATAAAATTCATAAGTGGGGTTGGAGGTCTTCCCACTACCAAAAATAATAACCGGTATGGCCCTTGGAGTGATGAATGCCATCATCAGGTCATTGTCCTTGTTGAGAGCGTCATTGAAAGGGTGGAAAGTGAGCTGGAATCTGGTTTTTGGATCTTGATAAGGCATCCATGCCCGCTGATCTTTGGAAATACCCTCATATAGAGTTTGGAAGAATCGGCTGACCTGGTCTTCATTGCCACCAGTACCAAGTAGCGCTATAGCAGCCTCACCATAGTTTAAGGGTGGGTGAGTTGCCGATTCTTCATCAGCCAATTCATGGTCTTCGGCGATATCTCTGGGAAAGCGTTGTGCGAAGAGGTCAAATCCAAGGCGTTTGTGCATGTGAACACTGAGCAACATGTTGATGAACCACCAAGGTCCTCCTAAGTTGCCGATGGGTTGCTGAAAGGTCCTAATATGGCTAGAGGGGGGGTGAATAGCCTATTTAAAAATCTACAAACTCACTAGAGCAAGAGGTTAGTAAATAACAAAGCGAAGCTTTTTGCTCTAGCTCTAATGGGGTGTTTGCAAGCCACCTATCCAACAATTCTAGTTGATATAATCACTAGGCACACAAGAGCTATGTCACTACTTTACACTAGAAAGCTACCTAAAGTTTCTATACAAGTAAGTAAGCTACTCTAGTTTGCGGGAATGTAAAAGAGATGGTTTGAACTTTATACCGCCGCGTAGAGGGTGAACCAATCACCAATATAAACAATCAAGCACCGGGAGAATGCCAATCAAACACAATTGAGACACCAATTTTTCTCCCGAGGTTCACGTGCTTGCCGGCACGCTACGGCCCCGTTGTGTCGACCAACACTTGGTGGTTCGGTGGCTAAGAGGTGTAGCACGAACCTCGTCCTCACTAGGACACCACAAGAACCGACCCACAAGTGAGGTAACTCAATGACACGAGCAATCCACTAGAGTTACCTTTTGGCTCTCCGCCGGGGAAGGTACAAGACCCCTCACAATCACCGGGAGATGGCCACGAACAATCACCAACTCGTGCCAATCCTCCTCCGCTGCTCCAAGCCGTCTAGGTGGTGGCAACCACCAAGAGTAACAAGAAAACCGCAGCCAAATCGATCCCCAAGTGCCACTAGATGCAATCACTCAAGCAAATGCACTTGGAATCACTCCCAATCTCACAAAGATGTTTAATCTATGAAGGAGATGAGTGGGAGGTGTTTGCTTAGGCTCACAAGGATGTCAAGTATGCTAGAATGCCAAGAGTGTAAGCCCCAAGCCGGCCAAACACGTATTTATAGCCCCTCAAACAAATGGAGCCGTTGGCTCTTTCACTGGGTGAAATACGGTGTCACCGGACGCTCTTAAAGGGTCACCGGACACTCAACACCAGCGTCCGGTGCTCCAACGTCAGCCGCGTGTCAGAGTCTAACGGTAACCTGCAGAGCACCGGACGCTTGAGCAAGTTTGCACCGGACGCGTCCGATGCACACCGGACTCATGCGCAGAGAGCTCCGCAAACTTGCAGGGTCACCGGACGCACCCTTAGCGTCCGGTGCTCACCGGACCCATGCGCAGAGAGGGTCGCAAAACGCCCGCACACCGGACGCTAACCACCGGACGCTCAAGCCAGCGTCCGGTGCTTATCGTCCGGTGCCTTACCCTAGCTGGGCCAGGCACTGTTTGCACCGGACGCTCAGACTCAGCGTCCGGTGCTCCAGAAGCTAGCGTCCGGTGAGTGTTTTCTCAGCGAGAAACACTCCCGCGACTTCTCCAAATTTCCCACCGGTGCAATAGAAAATATGCACTTCATTTTCTTGAAAATGCTAACCCATCCTCTCTCTACTCTTCAAACTCCACCTCCTTCTCAAAGTGTGCCAACACCACAACGTGTGTACCAACAAGTGCACGTGTGTTAGCATTTTCACAATCATTTTCTTCGAAGAAGTTAAGTTAGCTCACTAGGTTCTAAATGCATGCACATGAACAATGACACCTAGTGGCACTTGATAACCGTTTAGCCAAAGAATTCCCCTCTTTATAGTACGGCTATCTATCCTAAATGTGATCACACCCTCTATGGTGTCTTGATCACCAAAACTAAAACCCTAAGCAATACCTTTGCCTAGATCTCCATAGGGTTTTGTTTTTCTCTTTCTTCTTTTCCGAGTTGAGCACTTGATCATCTTGTGATCATCACCTTCATCACCATGATCATCACTTGCTTCATCACTTGGCATGTACCAACCTCATTAAGTCTACACATACTTAGTATAGAGGTTAGTACTAGGGTTTCATCAATTATCCAAAACCAAACTAGGGCTTTCAGTTGCCCTAACAGAAGCTTCTCGACTACTTGATGAAGGAGATGATAAACAGAGCCTAACAAGTATCGGCCAAGGGGGAAGCGACCACCGTTGGCTAGTTTCTCTGCTATCGATAGATAAACAGAAGTTGGTCCTACCGATCGGCCGCAAAATACAAATTTATCTAGCCACATGTTCAGAAAGATGGCGTGTTCCCTTGGCCCAACTGGTCCTATTTTCTGATACTTCTGAATGTACCCTGACCAGCCACCGATGTTGCGAGTTTCCACTTTACGTTCGGGCTTACTGTCGAACAGGTGGCTATCATCGGCAGTTGCTATTTCCAGACCAGTAAGCATAAGTACATCGGCAAGGGTAGGAGAGGCAGGGCCATGGCCAAACACGAAAGCATTGAGGGTGTCTGACCAGAAATACGAAGCTGCTATCAATAGTGATTCGTTTCTCTCCATATCGGCAATAGATAGCATAATGCTCTGATCTAGTTTACGCTCATCCCATTGGACTTCTTTTGAGTTGCCGATTCTTAGGAACCAATCTCTCCACCCCTTGGTAGAACTGGGCTAGGATCGAAAGGTGTCTTTCCATAGATCTAATGAAAAGTTCTCGGCTCTAAAGGGGATCCTATTTGTTTCTGCATTTATCAAATCGGTAGGATCTGGATTTCCCAATGGACCAAGGCATTGAAATGGGGTTGATCGGTGGGAATCACAATTTTATCAGTCAACTCCTTAAAGGTTTGCAGGTTGAAAGAACAGAAAAAAACAAAGAAGAGAAAAAACGTACTCAATAATAGATTTGCAGAAAATAGAAGTACGACAAGAAAAAAGGGGAGGTGAAGAGAGTTGACCTCAGGGACAGTGAAGTTGATGGCCATTTTCTTGCCGGGGAAGGAGAGGATCGATGGATTCCAGAACTGCTAGTGCTCGTTGGAGTTCTTGGGCTCCTCAAACAGTGCCGCCGCCAGGAAGATGGGTTTGGTGAATGGAGAATGACAAGGTGGAGGAAGAGTGCCGAATAAGGCAATATTTATAGGGTAAAGTGAGCAGGGGCATTTTTGACTTATCTCTTTACCGTATCCGTG
Organism: Sorghum bicolor; assembly: GCF_000003195.3. Lineage (NCBI taxonomy): Eukaryota > Viridiplantae > Streptophyta > Magnoliopsida > Poales > Poaceae > Sorghum > Sorghum bicolor. The sequence goes on along the minus strand of NC_012878.2, from coordinate 23,653,773 downwards.
AAATCCGAGGGTGTTCTGGTGGATATGGTAACTGTTCGCACGGTAATCAAGGGATTGTGCAGGTGATTTGACACTAAGCGGTCATGATTTTGAAGATATTTTACTGTGCGAGATCTCATAATCGGCTCATCGGTAGTTTCTCTCTAACGGAAATATTGCCGTTGAACATATAGTTAGGAGATTCGGTTTGAGAAGTTGAGAGATTCCAGGTATATGCTAGAGAACCGGACTGAAGTTGTTTGGATTTGGCAACTAATGACCATCAGGGGGAAATATTTGCGAAAAGAGCATATTTAGTGGAGATAATTTCGGAGCATCAATGATTTTATACTCCGAAATTGGGGGCATGTGTTGACGCCGTTTTTGGACACGTATCTTTGGACGCGTATCTGGGAGTTAATGAAATATAGATCGGCAGATAAAAGAGTGGTGACGGTTGTCAAAGGAGTTGCCGATGGGATTGATGCCGATGGAGAAACCAGCAGGATGTAGCCAAATCTAAGGGTGGTGGTCGATCTATGTTGATGATTGATGCAGGTGATTGCCGATGCCAACAAAAGGTGATTTGCCGATGATAAGCAAAGGAAAGTGTAGGATTGGTAACGATGATAGTGATGATATGCTGATCGGTTGTGGTGGATAAATTAATGTTTTCCATAGTTGTTAGAGTTTGTTTTGCATGTGGATTCCGTTCAATTTGGAATTCGACTCCTAGTCGTGTCTGATTGTAACTTTTCTGAACAGGGTATAAATATAGACCTTGTGGCAATGTAATGGACATACACAATCAATCAAACACAAGTTTTTAAATCTATTGCAGCATCTACTTTTTCGACGAGTTCGTCAACTCGCATATTTTCCTTTACTTACGAGTTCTTAGGAATTCATCGAGTCAATCTTGATGAGTTCTTGAGTTTCGTGTGAATACCTCTTGGCCGTGACATCTGGGTGCATCGCTGTTGTCGGGACCAAAGTATTCGAGTTATCACCTTTGTCGATTGAAAGGTAAAATCGGCTGGCACGCCTTAACGTTGAATCAGGTATTAGCCCTTTGTGTTTGCAGATCTACTTTTGCACCAACAATTTTGCTACTACCAGGATGGATAGACAGTTTAGAGGAGTGAGCTTCATCTAAGATTTTATAGCGTAGGTCACGGTCTTTGGGTACTACAAGTCGATCATCAAACCATAGTACACCCTTCTCATCCACCCAGAAATGCTTGGTGTCTTGCTCTTTCATTTTTCTATTGATATGGAAGATACCAGGTTTAGTCTTTTGGAGTTCTATAATTTGACTTTCTAAGGAACAACAGACTACAATATTGTGCAGGAACACTGGGTGCAATAAATTGAAACCTTCCTCTAGGATAGGTCCAACATGTTGTCACGGTGTTTAGCGGGCGATAGTCCACACACATACGGAGAGACTTGTCCTTCTTCTTGACAAACAGAGCTAGGCAACCCCATGGAGAAGAACTAGGCCGAATAAGACCTTTCTCTAGGAGTTCTTGCAATTGCTTCTTCAACTCTACTAGTTCATTGGGTGGCATTCGATATGGCCTTCTAGAAATAGGTGCGGTACTGGAAATTAGATCAATTTTAAACTCTACATCTCTGTCTGAAGGCAACCCGAGCAGATCCTCTAGAAAGACATATGGGAACGCACAAACTACAGGAACCTCTGCCACAGTGAGTGGTCTGATAGCATTGGCAGCATGACGGATGTCGTCATTTTTGGGAAGTTCGACTAAGAAAGCTTCTCTACTATCAGGTTCCCTCAACATGACTACCCTGGTTGAGGTATCTATCAAAACCCCATGGTCACTCATCCAATTCATTCCCAGAATAACATCTATTCCCAAGCCCGGCAAGATTACCTGATTTGCTGAATAATTACGCCCTTCAATGGTGATATGCACATCCCTAACTAACTGATTCGTAGAGATTTGATTACCAGGAGCACTAATGCAATGTCAAGATCAACTACATGTTGCCCATGTTTAGATGCGAATGCTTGACTCATAAAAGAATGCGAAGCTTTGGAATCAAACAACACAACTGCGGGATGTTGGTTGACAAGAAAGATACCAGCAGTAACCACTTCACCTGTGGGGTTTTCTTCAACGGTGGTATAGTGCACCCGGCCGGTACGAGTATTAACCCCAACTGCAGAAATCTTCTTAGGATAAGGGCAATCCTTAGCCCAATGACCAACCTGTCTGAAGTTGAAGCAGGGACGATTATCACGGGGAGTTTTGGAGCTCCCTAGACCTGTGGCACCTCTGGGAAGGGCAACTGTGAAGGACTTGCGAACTCCCGTCTTCACATTTGACTTCTTTTGTGGTGGCCTATACCTTGTTACAACATTTGGTGGGCGATAGCCGGCTTACTTGTCACCGGAGCCTTGGACTGTGAAGCACCTGCTTCATAGGCCCTCTTGCGGTTCTTAGATGCAGCATAGATAGCATTGGAGTTCTACTGAGTCAGAGCATCACTCACAAACTCATTGAAGGTGGTACTCTTGTTACCAGCCATATTCTTGGACAGCTTGGGCCCATGTCCTCTCTTGAAACTAGCAAGCTTCTTAGCATCGGTGTCAACAAACTCAGTAGCATAGTGAAACAAATTATTGAAAGCATGAAGGTACTCAGTCAAACTTTTGGTGCCCTGAGTTAGGTTCATGAATTCGGTATGCTAGATGGTCATTAAGCCCTATGGAATATAAGTGTCCCTGAAAGCAGTTTTGAACTGGTCCCAGGTTACAACAGCATTGACAGGCAAGCTGGCCCTATAATGGCTCCACCTGTAACGTCCCGCCTCCACGAGGCCGGGCCCGCTTACATATGGCAGCTTTTCTAGGACATAGTCAGCCCCCACAGACCAACACTAGTCTTTTCTGCACACTTTGTCCTCACTCGTGCGCACCCGGGAACTACTTCCCGGTCGGTCACCCATCCCTAAATTGCTCTAGGCCAAGCACGCTTAAGTTTAGAGTTCTTTTGAGATAGGCTCCCGGAAAAGAAGTTGCAACTTGTTGGTATGAGTCTCCTATTAATCCCATTAAGCCCTGGGCCGGGTGTTACATCCTCACCCCCTTAAGAGATCGACGTCCTCGTCGATCAACCCCAAGCCAGGAACGTCCCCTCTTGGCCACGTCCGTGCATCCAGTGCCAGCGCATATGCCATGCTGTGTGACCACTCCGGATCCACACCAGCCATGCACATCATGCCTGCGCAACTGCGACACACGCGCCCATGAAACCGCGAGAGTCGGCTCTGATACCATTCTGTAACGTCCTGCCTCCACGAGGCCGGGCCCGCTTACATCTGGCAGCTTTTCTAGGATATAGTCAGCCCCCACAGACCAACACTAGTCTTTTCTGCACACTTTGTCCTCACTCGTGCGCACCCGGGAACTACTTCCCGGTCGGTCACCCATCCCTAAATTGCTCTAGGCCAAGCACGCTTAACTTTAGAGTTCTTTTGAGATAGGCTCCCGGAAATAAAGTTGCAACTTGTTTGTATGAGTCTCCTATTAATCCTATTAAGCCCTGGGCCGGGTGTTACACCACCAATCACCTGCTTCGCCTTCCAATTGGTGTGTTGCATACTCCGCCTTCAGCTCCTCAGTCACCCTGAGCAAGCGGAACTTCTGCTCGAGACTGTTGAGCCATTCATCGGCTTCCAGAGGTTCAGAGGCCTCCTTAAAAATCGGTGGCTTGGTGTCCTGAAAATCCTTGAAATTACTATACTGATTCGCTTCTCCACCTTGGCAGGCATGGCGACCACCCCGGTTCTGCTGCGCCATGGTTTGCATAGCTTCAGTGAGCATCTGCTGGCCCTCAACAAGAGTAGCCAGGAGCTCCGTAGGCATAGGTGGGGGAGGAGGTGGTGGTGGCACCTCATTGTGGCCGGAGCGAGTATTGCGAGCCATCTGCACAAGGCACAGCAAGTGATCGTTTAGGATGACAGAAATAGTTGCCAAAAATCTCAATTGATGCCATACGGAATTTACTGAAATAAATTCACATAATACAAGGCACAATAATCCATTTACAACAAGTGAACATCATCCACGATATTGGTTACACTTGTAATCATTCACAGCCACAAGAATTCTGAGGGATTAAAGGCATCACTGGGAATTTATTCAAGCTCAGCATAAACATGGAGCATCACATACAAGTGCATATGGTAACATAGGCTCATTGTCACAGATTAAGACTTACAAGAAGGCATCATGGCCAAATACATAGAGTCTCAACTGGAAATTCAGATTACATGTCCATTACATAAAGAGACAGGAGCTAGTACATAAACACAGAAACCACTGCTAAACTACAGATCTTCCTCAGATTCTTCATTCGAGACTATGCCATCATCTTGATCTTCCTCACTGGGGTACACTTCATGATTAATGGGGACAGGGTGTGGAATAGGATTGATGACATTGTTTAGGTGATGGACGTTTAACTACAGCTCAGCAATCCTTTGGATCAACTCTTGCTCTCTAACCTCAGCTTGGAACAAAGCTCTAACTCTAGCAGCTTCTCTATTTCCAGCCAAGCGCATAGCATCATCTCGCTCCCTAGTCATTTGCATCACGTGGTCTTGTGCCTCATTGCGCTCTGTAACTTCATTTTCAACTTGGTTGCGGCGGGCTTGTAAAGCGGTATGATAGTTTTTGAATTTCAGCTTGTGCATCACTAAAGGCTTTGCGGTGCTTGCGCACGCACTTGCACAGTTTGCGCTGCCCAATTTGAGCTTGCTACAGCGCTAGCATGGCTTCTACATAGGTGTCTTGACGTACATAGTACAGCTTGAGTACCGCCAACATGGCACTCATGGCGGGGCTAGAGCTATACCCTAACATGGTTTCTGTCATCTCCAGGCGCTCAGTTCCTATCTGGGATACAAAGGTGTCACTTACACTCACTCTAGGAAAAGATCGAGCTGGGCCATTAATTAGCTCATCACCAAGGTCCTGGCATATTTCCAACAGCACTTCTAGGGCTGCTACTTGGGCACCCTCCCATGGAGTTTGACCATCGAACTCCACTATCCATCCTAGCCACCGTGGGTTATTTTGACAAGGAGGAACTGTAATTTGGACATCTACCTAAGGCAAAGATCATGCATGCTCATCCTCTCTCCAAGTATACTGGAGTGGTTCCTCATATCCTACTGAACTTAGCACTCTCCACAACAAAGTAGGAGTGCCAAACATGTCCAAAAAAGTTTCACTTGCACGTGGGCTGCCAAACATGTCCAAAAAAGACCACAATTGAGTAAGGAAAAATTACTTATTAGGTACAAGTTTCAGAATTCCAAGAATTTAAGTAGTGCACAAGGGATGCATGAATGATTCATGATGCATGCACGTTTCATACGTCCTTACCATTCCTAGGAAAGAAAATTCAAGCGGTATAGTCGGTGGCATACATACATGCTCTCTTTATATGTAACTACACGGTCTACACGTTTCGCTGTTAGCGTACCTGCAGAAAATTTCATTTCAGCCCAACCCCACAAGAGTATATGTGCAGAAATGAAAGTCTGATCCTCTATTTCCAAGCCAGGTACTCTGATATATATTCCCGAACATATATCGCAGCACACTACCCATGTGAAGTACGCCCATATATACATCAAATATGTATACACGTGTCGAGGGTATCAGTAAGGGGTACCCTAACTGACGCCCATGACGAGAGCATTCGTACGCAAATCAACGGCCCCCGACTCGACGCCCCCCGGTCGCACGCACAGTTATCGATGCCCATAGCCTCGAGCGCGGAAAGAGCGTCGTGCGAATCAACTAGGGCTCGAGCGCCGGCTACCGTCGAATACGGAAATAGGCTCGTACGAATCGAAAGGTCTCAAGCGCAAGGACGCCGCCCGCTGCCTGACGCGGGTACGGGAACCAGGGGCATTTAATGCGCCTGCCGCGTTCTCACCTAACCCGTTAGTCATGGGAAGCGTGATAGGGAACCAGCACCCGTCCAATCGTTCTTTTTGCAGCCTTGCCCACCAAACGAGCCAGAGCATGGCAGGAAGCAGCGAGGTGGTCGAAACGTCCCGTCAGGACCTCCCTCGAGACATCCAAAGTCAACACTCCGCTCAGCAAGGCTTTAAGTGACGTTTATCCCTCGAGCAGGCATGTTCCTTCCTCAAGAAGGGTCGGGTAACGGAGGACGGCACCTCAACCACTTTGACGCGGCTGTAGTTGCGACGTACAAGTGTGCAGCGGATAAGCTGGTCTAGGACGGCGCATAGGAGCAGGATTCAGGGGCACGCGTATTCATCATCATGGTACTGAGACAAGACGGCTCGAGGCCACGCCGGTACGGAGGCCTCGAGTAGGTCAGTGTGCCATACCCCTATCGACCCCTACTCTGACGCCTATACATGTAACCTAGGTCTCTCCTTGGAACTATAAAAGGGGAGGCCCAGGAACGGATACACAACACAAGAGACATACGTAGTAGAGCACTCATACTCCATCTCCATCCATCCACGCCTGTATTCACCCCTGTACAAGCACTTAGGTGCAAGATAATACAAACTCTCCTCCCCCGCTGGACGTAGGGCCTTCTCTTCCCCGAACCAGGATAAATCTTTGTGTCTTTCCTTGCATCACCATCTGGAAAGGGGAGCACACACTAGTTTTACTCGTTGGTGTGACCCCCCGGGGGGAAAACACCAACAGTTGGCGCGCCAGGTAGGGGTCCTGCGTGTTTTTCATCGATTTCCCATTTCATTCCAGATGGCCACTCTTGTTTCGCCGATTCTGCGCTCCACGGTGATTTGGTTCGGGAGCCTCGAGTTCATGTCTATCGGTTTCGACTATGACATGATCCTGCTCTCGGTCAAAGGACCGGGAGGAGCTCGCATTACGCCCGCACGATTGAGGGCTCCTAGACGGCCTCGCCACCATGCCTCCTCGCCCAAGAAGAGGCGTGGACAGAACCGTTACCACTCCTCTGCCTCCTCACGATCGCCAGTTCGTGCTAGGCGAGGGGTGACGCAGGAGCCGACAGCCCCGCATGTCGAAACCGCGGGTATGACGGCCCGACGCCACGAAGATTGCGCGACGACGTTGGGAGACAGCACGTCTCGCGCGCCCTCGTCCTCCACGATGCTACTCCCGCACGGGTTGTTCGCCCCGAGAAGAGCGCTGCCGTTTGGCCTGGACAACGCCGCGGCATGGCTTGCTAGGACAATATGTCCAAACGCCCAGACGTACGTAGAGCGACCAATGGTCCTCCCACGCAACGCAGAAGCACGACAACAAGCGTCCGAATTACCGGATTTCTCTCAGGTACGAGCCGTTTAGGACCTGGGCGATACACAATCACCTCGCTCAGGCAACAACTGCTGGAGGAAGGACGGGGATGCTTCTACGCTGCTAAGCCGGACTCCGACTCAGAGTCCGACAGCTACGACCCTACTAGGGAATGCTTCCACATCGACGGGGCGGTGGAAACTACCGATGAAACACGAGATGCCGTCGCCGGTGGTCGAGCCCCTGCAGCAAGGGAGGACCCCAGGACGCCAGGGAACGATGGTCAAGTCGACCCCCCGTCGCAGGAAGACAGAGCCGCGCAACTCGCGCAGCTACGGGAGCTCAAAACAAAGCTCGACGAAGATCGCGAACGCCTTGTCCTGCTCAAACAGATGCTCATGCGCTTGTTGTTCTTCTTCGGACGCGAACAGGTTCACCGGAACAGCTCCGCCGAGCCAGAGCGCCCACCCAGGAGACCCGCTACCGCCGCCAGAGCCTTAGGCCACCTCTTGGCGTCCTGCGACGTGAGCGCCAAGTTCCTTACCCTCCATGGTAGCTCCCTAGCGCGTCAATTTGTACTCTAGTGAGCCCTCATGGCCGGTCTTCGGGCGACCGACGCGGCCGTCCGCCATTTGTGCGGTTGAGATAGAGAGCGGGAGGTAGAGCACGATTGAGTGGTAGCAAGAGGTTCGCGAAGGTGAGGCGAGGCCGGTGCGCACACGCGCGTGGGCCGAGAGCCCCGCTAACGGCGGCGGAGCCATGACAGCGCCGCCGCGCGTGGAGGAGAAGGAACTGACGGGTGGGGTCTCCCCGTCAGCGTCCTGCAGAGAGAGAAGGGGAAGGAGGGTCTGACGGGCGGGACCCGCCCGTCAGTGACCGCGTGAGGGGGGGGGGGCGCGCGCGCAGCGCCCGCGTGGGCCGAGCGGGAGCGGGTCGGCCTGCGGGCCAATTTCCCAGCCACTCGCTGCATAGTGCTTTTTTTCTTTTTCTTTTTGTGGAGTTTTTTAGTTATGTTTGATTTTGTGTATTAAATCATGTGCTGGTCCAAAATTATGAAACTTTTTGTATAGGTTCCATAGAATAAGAAGAACACAGGAAAAATGTTAAGTTTTATTTTCGGGTAGTTTGCATGTGTATAAAAATTGCCTCTTTTAATTAGTAAATACAACTTCTATGAATTTTAATAATTTATTAATATGTCCAAAAATCACCAAAATTTGTGGGATGCCTCTGAATATTATTCCCTGGCTCCACACAAAATTTGGTGGCATTTGGATAATGTTTGAATAAAATATTATTATACCCTTAATTAATAATTAAATAATAATGCTAAAGTAGTTAGATAATAATTAGTTAAATTCTCAAAATTAGGATTTGAGTGATTTTGGGATTATGTGATGACCTGAGGTCATTAACCCTAATGACCTTTGGCATTTAATTATTGTTTGGTCTTAATGCTTAATTGTTGTCATTAATAGTTAATTAAGAATTAATTAAGATAAAAGGATTAATAATTGGTTAATTTAGGATAATTATGATTTAAGAGAAACCTTAATTTACAGATGCAACCTCTTGGGTAACGACTCTAGGATGATTAAACAACTTTAATTATTGTTTAATCTATGTTGCAGCGAGAAGGCAAGTTGTACTCGACTTGGTCCTTCTTGCATGTTTGACATACGCATATCATGAGCACTCATCATTTTTGCGTTTAGTGTCCGTGACCGAAGGAGCGACCATTGAACCGAACCCCGAGGTCGGTGCTCCGTTCGCGGATGTAGGATCCGAGACTTGGGAAGTCTCTGAGGGTCCCTCTCTGCCCTGCAACCAAGGCAAGCCCCGGATGCATTAACCCCTCCTTGAATGTTTTAAATCTTTTATCACTTATGAATTGAAAATGCTGCATTGGATAGTAGAGAATTGGGTTAACCTACTTGCTGCATTTACTACCTTGATATTTGTTATCTTGTCCTTGGCACCTGTTTTATTTTAAAAACTGCGTAGTGATGCTTAGCCCTGCTACTAGATAGGTTTTGAAACAAGAAAGTTTGAAGGGTTGTTGTGGAATACACTTATGATCGATGATGTTTCAACTTGAGACCGGTCGGTGGACTTGATTTAAGAATGGAGTCTTAAAGTAGTGTCTCCAACTGTGTCGGTTAAGGACCGGTCCGTTGATGGCCTGCTGGGTTGAGAATTTATAGTACTAGCCACTTGCCCTCGGTAAGCCCGACCTTGTAATCCCTCGACGCGAACAGCTACTCGCGCACTGGGCGTGGAGCGATGGCGAGAGTAGTGTGTACCCACCTTACGGATCTGAGATGACTGGGAAACATGTAGATCGGCTGTAGGATGGTGGAGTACTATGCTCTCGGGTGCCGCGAACCTGGTCAAATTTGGGGAGAGCTTGCTTTGGGTTGACATATGCAAGATTTAGTTCTACATATGTCAGGTGGTTAGGAACTCCAGCTGGATTGCTAAGCGATTCGAATCGTCGTTGCTCCCCGATTGGGAGACTCAATTCCTTCGACCCTCATCGTAGTTAATTATGCAACTAAGTGATAAAACAAGAAAGGGGAAATGTCTCATGAGGTTCGGATCCCAATTCCCGGACTCAGAGTGACATGAAGCTATGGCCGTTGGATGTATAATACCTTAATCTAGGACTAGGAACTCACAGACTTGTCTGTGGGAGGCAACTAGATAGACTGTCTTCGAACTCCTCAGCCTCTTCAGGAGAGGAATTCGCGGGTAAAACATGAAAGTAAGGATGCAATATTAGTAAGCTTTTTGGCAAAACACTTTGGCTCCTTGCTCAGCCACTCCTTGTCTACCCTAAGCGTGCATTCCTAATTTCTTCCCTTTTTCTACCGGGTAAGTCTTGTTGAGTACTCCCGTACTCAGGGTTTCATAACCCCTGTTGCAGGTGAAGCTCAGGAGCCGACTTGTTTCGGACCCTGTTGTGTGACCGTCGTCGAGTTTGACGACGAAGAAGAGTGAGCGTGACCCATGGGTAGGGTCTGTAAATTTGTAGTCTGTGTATTAAAGTTTAAGTTGCTCCGCTGGACCTAGTTTGTAATAACACTCTGCTATTTGGAAGAACTCCTTTTGTAAAATAAGTTATGTAATACTTTCACTGTTTTACTCTGAAATATTATTTTGGTCTTCTGTCGTCTGTGATACTGCAATGTCTTCGCAACGAATGATCCTGGTGTTAAGGTGGCCACTTGCTATCATGTAAGGGTGAGGAGAAGAAATTTTCATTAATTTACCATCGCTGGTGGTTAGGACGAGCCTATTTGATACGCCCCAGGTAGCGGTGGAATGAGCGTCCTGAGATGCTCATCGGACTTCTAAAGTGGAAGGATCCCCGGCATCACCGTCAGAGGTCTTTGGGACAATGACAGGTGCCGGTGGGCCCAAACACTTAGGGGGTTCTGCCACAGCTGGTATCAGAGCATTCGTTGCTAAGATGACTGTTGTATCCTTTGAAAACTTCAAAATCGTTTGGATTTAATGATATAAACTTGCCTATTTTGAGTCCAAGTGCTTTAGTCCTAACTTACCCCTGTCTGTAGGCCTTCTTAGAATTTTTGAAGTGGTGTGGAGGAGTAACATTAAGTATAACTCAAATTCCATACCTATTATTGAATTCTTTGCACCTTCGGAGATCAGCCATAGACCATGGGAGTCAACACGTCCTGCCCCTAATTATGATCTGTGTCCGGAGTTGATTGCAATAGGTCAAAACCAACCCTTTTCTATAGCCGAGGTCCTATCTTTTAATCAAGAAGATAATGCACTTTTAGCTACACCTAGGGAATCTGTTAATCTTTCTATAAATTCTGGTTTAGACCTAGCCCTACAAGACCATGTTTTTTCTCGATATTTTCACATTGGTCTTAATCATATAACCGTTGGTAGAGTCCTTCTTTCTTTATCTATTAGTAAAGGAAGGTATGTCTTCATTTGTGGACATCCTTCTTGCACTAGTCTTCATAGAAAAATCTTAGAGATAGAGAAGGAATCATCTCCCAGACAAGGAAAGGAAGTTTCAATAGCCGATTTCCAAACATTCCAATCCCATGATTCGGCTATCCAACCCATCCTTGAGCTTAACAATTTCTACTATGCTCTTTCTCTTGAACCTCCCGATAATCCTATAAATCTATCTAGACATCCTATGCATAAGAAGGAGGATCGAGAAGAGCAACATCAATGGCTAGAGGGCATTAAAAATCCATGTGCTATCACCATTGAATGGATAGATAAAACAAACTTGAGAGACAATCCTAGAGGAATTTTTAGCATTCATGAAGAATCATCCTTGGAGTTTGAGAATGAGAGAAACAACAGTGAGCATGGAAGTTATTTCATAAATACCTTACCCAGTCCTTGCTCATATAAAACATCTCTCCAATCAATTAGTCTCTCCATCCTTATCACATTTGAGATCTCCAACCCTCTCTTCTTTTCTATTTATAAAAACTTTAAAAGAGCGGTTGTCGATGCATATGTCTATAATAAATATTGCAGATCTCGTTGAGTTAATTGATGGTTTCCCAAGGACAAGCTTAGTGTCCTAAAACAAGCACTTCTAATTATTTGCAACATTGCCTTGTGTATTGAGCATATAAATATAATTGTAGAAATATTCCTTCGGGTATTCTTGCCACTAACCTTTCTAGGATTGGAGCAAGAAGATCGGATGAATGAAAAGCGCAAGGTATGCCCAACCAATCATCATGCAACATTAAATTAAATTCATCCAATCTTGAATTTTGCAAAATTCAAGCTTGGGGGAGTACTTTACATAAAACATCCTTTGCCATGTTGCTATGTTGGTTGTCCTTACCATTGAGACATGCTCAATTTGTTAAATACTAATCACACTACTTCATCTCCACTTGAGTAGATCTCTATAAAAGCCATCATGCTACCTTTGTTTATCCTAGTAAGTGTTAGTTTGGAAGTACTGGACACACTTCCAATGGCATTTAAATTAAGCGTGGTGCTTAGGTTAAATAGCCTTCCTTAATCTGATTAGACATGGAGTCTAGTTTGGTTACTGAACTAAAAACTGCTTGAGTAGATATTGGTATATTTTGTTGGACTAACCCCTGCAGGAAAACTTTCAATATCAACCTGGGAAGTCCTGAGATACAAACTCATTGGAGATAAAGGAGACACATGAAGTTTAACAATTTGCACAAGAAGGACATAGCTCATTCATCATAAAGAGATGATCTATGGAGGGTGCCACAAACACGATGCACAACCGCTAAGAAAGGAAAGCTTCCACAAGGTGATACTGTACCGTCACTCCTCAAGTAAGGTAACATTTTAAGGTACTTGACTATCACTTTTATAAACTTCTCCTTGGTTCTAGCGTTCACATAAAATAAAGAGACAAACATGTATGATTTGTGGCTCCAAATTAATCAACCCAATTAATTCAACATGTTTAGTCCTTTAATCTTTGTTCTTAGTACTACCTTTGTGATCCCACACTCCTAATCATATAAGCTAAAGTATTGCACATTCAATCTTTGGAAGATATAAACAAAACATAAATATAGATAGATTATCTTTCCATTAGGTTGAGCCATCTGATCTAACAAATGTTTTAAATGCTACACTCATGATCCATCAACTTTGTCGTGCTCACTATGCTTAAGGTTAAAGAAGAACAAATACACTTTTGGTTCTGTTGGTGTTTTCCACCAACAGGGCCCATGCACTTGATCTCTGCCTTGTCTCTATGAGCAGGACACATTTTGAGAAACGTGAAGGCGTTTTACAACTCCCAGATTCCATCATGTGAAGAACCGGGATCTACAAGCACAAACACAATGGAGATCAGGCGATAACTTTTCCAAAAGGAATATTGAAGAACCTTTGTGTCCGAGTTGGTACCTTGTATGCCCCAGCAGACTTCGTAGTGGTAGAGACCGGAAATGATGAGAGAGCACCCATCATCTTAGGGAGGCCATTCCTAAACACCAGAGCTGTCATCTACGCTAATGCTGCCAAGATCCGTTTCTACATCAAGGGGAAGAAGGAGACTTTCCTTCAAGAACAAGACTACACAAACTTCAGAGCAATCCTGACATGAACCAAGGAAGAGGACCAACAGGAGGAAGAAGAACAAGCAAATGTGGACCGAGTCAGCTGAGATGGTCACTGCAGCTCAAGGAGGTCAAGATCGTCGACTCAAGTCACCTTTCTTGATCAAGAAGAACGACCCTGGTGTTTCAAGCATCAAGTGCACAATCAACGAATACACTTTTCAGAAGACACTCTACGACACCGGATCTGACGACAACATAATGGCCGCAGTCACTTATCAGCTCCTGCACGGAACCATGCCCCTACAACCAAGATACATTCAGCTTCAGACAATTTTCAGGTCATTGATATGGGAGAAGACGAATATGATCCATCCACCATCCTTGGAAGACCGTTCCTCAGCACCGTTAAAGCAATTATCTACATTGGAACCGGAGAAGTCCATATGCACTTCCCCTCAGAGAAGGTACGCCATTATTTTACTAACCCTAACTATATAGTTGAAGATTCTAAGCAGGTCAGGACAAGAAGAAGACAACGCAACCGCAACCAGAGGAGGCAAATCATCAAGGACGGACGGGTAGACTACGAAGGAAAAGTGATAAGGACTGAACACATACAACTTGAACAGAACTGTCCTGAGGAGACCGTAGCACCGAGTCAGGTGTGGAAAGAGAACATAGTTATACACAAAGAGGAGGCGCCACCGGAATCACCGACTACGCCACCTAGCTAATCCCAGGACGACTGAAAACACAAGGAGTCCCATTCGGAGGACTTAAAAACACCGAACGCCTTGCCAAGAGTTCCACAAGCTTTGTTGTCTATTTGAGCTCCACAGAATTTAAGAATCAAGAAGACTAGTAGACGGAGGACATTCTAATTGCTGTCAGAATGCTGCTGACTTTCAAATACACCTCTGCCACTTGCTAGCTACATCAAGAGAAATTACGTCAAAATTTAGCTTGGAGGAGAGCACCCCCATTTACCTCGATAAGTATTTCTATCTATCTTCATACTTATATTATTTTAGAATATAAATACACATAACTATAAAAAACCAAATAAAGATTTTATGCTTATATATATTTTGCTTAGTGTGTTTAATAAATAAATAAAGTGGCTATGCTAATCGGTATCTAATAAAACTTAAGCATGGATATGATGAATAGTTACTCTGCCTAATTTGCAAATTTGAAGTTCTCTCTCAAGTTTAGATATAACTGTTATAATTTAAGGCTTGCTCTAGACCTAAATTTGTGGGATGAAAACTTGATCTGAAGTCTAAGTTGTTAACGGATACGATATGGGAAGGTTGAGCTGCTGTTTATCTGTTCCTAGAGATGCCAGAATTCTGGAGAATTTTATCTTTGAAAATCTTTAAAATGTTGCATGATGAGTTCCTGTATGATGAGAGTTTAAATTCCTACCACAGCCATATATACATGCTTGCTAGACCTTGAGCCACACATTTACTATTTACTGCTTATGAGCATTGAGTGTGGTCAAGCTGTGTAGACCCTTAGGAGCTTGTCATGTGGTTAAATCAAGATTCACTTGCACGTTCACTCTTACATGCTACTTCTACTCCGGAAGTACCATCCACATATATCCACTCATTTCCATCTCCAAAACCACCCAAAAGTATTCTACTCCTAATCCGGGAGAGAATAACCAAAAATATTTCTGTTTCCCCTTGTGAAATAAATGCTCGAGTTATTTTGGTTACTACCACTTGCTACATTATTTCAGGAGATGAGTGCTCTAAAAAAAAGAGAGAAAAAAAATATACGAGGAAATAAAAAGGGGCAAGTGCCTGGAACCTTGAAGAAAAGAAAAAGTGTACAAGATACCCACCTGAGAGGTAAGAAAAAGAAAATATAGAGCATCTCATTCTCCCCAAAAAGCTTCTAAGTGCAAGAAAGGTATGTATCCCCTTAAAAGAGCAAAAGTAGAATTAGTCTTTCACCATTGTTATCTCCATCATCGCCATACACCATTCACTCGCCACACATGCACATCTTGATTTGACTTATTGACTTGTTTCTCTGGATCCATGGTTTGACTATGCAATAAATGTCTTGTAAGTATGTATTAGCTGTCTCCCACCTATGAGCTCCAGATATCAAAACCTTACTAGAGTAGGGTGAGAGAGAAGGCAATATCACTATGCCTCATACCAAAAATACCACATACTGTGAGAGAAGGCATATCCCATTACTGCCTTGGTAAGGATCCAGAAATACCACAAAAGAGAGACTAGAGAGAATTATACAAGGAATCTCTGAGTTTTATTTGAAAATCTGCAAAAACTCCAGAGCTATAGTTGATCAAAGAACAAGATACATGGTGCTTGACTTGACCGTTCTATCTTTTAACTACTCAAGACACAAGTGACGTTACAAGCCCCATGGTGAAAGGTAAAATGAGTAAGTTTTAAGTCTTAACAGTTTATTCTAACTCAGAGATGAGATCTTGCTTAAATGCGTGTGTACTTCTAAGAAATAAAACCACTGCAGAAACTCTTGAGTCCATCCTTGCTCAGGGACGAGCAAGAGGTAAGCTTGGGGGAGTTGTTGACGGTCCTTAAGTACCAAATATAATCATCAAATAAATAAAGAAAAGGATCCAAATGCAACCAACACCTAGACCTAGGGTTTTATCTGACAGAATTCTACGAGTTTTGGTGTTTGTCTATTTCTGCAGGGGGTTATCAGGAAATAAGGAAGAAAGGCCCACATGTCGGGATTACATAGAGATATCAACCCACCGTGCAATTTTCTACCATCTAGAAGACTCCAGAAGCCACGGGAAGGAAGCAGAGCCCGAAAGGGGCCAGGCCCAGGGCGCCCGCCCTGAGGACCTGGGCGCCCGCCCACCTCTGGACTCCGTTCCGGACTCTCTTCGCACACGACGTTCCACCGACCTATTGGATCCAGAATAACATAGTACCACCTCGCCTATCGACCCAAAAATGCATAGAAGGGGAGGACTATATAAGGAGACCCCCTCTGGCCCCTGGAGGAGACAAGAAATTATCATAGAGATTGAGGGGTGCCCTCGAAGGAAAACCTCTTCTCTAAATAATATTTCTTTTTAGGCTTAGCAACCAATGTAAAGTAGAAATAAATCTTCTAGTTTCTACTAGATTGAGAGAGATAGAGTGGAGGTATGGATCGGAGGAAGGCCGGCCTGTCGGTGTCTACTCCGAGTTGTACCTACGGGATCAAGTCTCCTAACCCGAGGCTTGCTTCTAAGATTCTTCAGTAATTCGACTTCTAATACTAGTAAGTTCTTGTTTTATTGTTCTTTGGTTTATGAGTTTACTTTAATCCTCTTCCGGTTGAGTATTAGAGTAATCACTTGTTAGCGTAAACGTGGTGTTTAGGCTAGGGTACTCATAGATATCCCCTGACTAGCTGGACCGTGGTAGTAGCGAGGAACGTGACATTTCCGAGTTACCTTTGTAGATCACATCTCGTTAGCAGGACGGGTAGGTTTATAGGTGCGGGTCGAACATCCTTTGTGTTGTCTAGATTCCGTGAGCCTCCCCAATAGAACAGTAGATCATCCTTACCAAGGTTAGAATGAGACTACGGTTGCAGTCTTCTCTATACATCACTCACATCGAGAAACATTCTTTGTAGCCTAAAGGGGTAGTAGCAATAGATTTGGTTAGTCAGATGCACCCTTTCTCCCAGTGGTAAAAATATAAATACGATAACTCTGGATAACCTCCCGGGTGAAATGCTCACCGATATCCGTGCGCTTGCGGATCATTTTATAATTGCGTTACCAAATATCAACAAGCATTTCTGGCGCCGTTGCCTGGGAGAAAGACGGTTTGCTGAGATAACTTTGAGTCTTGCTATTATCTTGTATTATACTTTTATACTTTTATTCTTTTATCTTTTTATTTTTATCTTTATGGATAACTCAAATTCCATACCTATTATTGAATTCTTTGCACCTTCGGAGATCAGCCATAGACCATGGGAGTCAACACGTCCTGCCCCTAATTATGATCTGTGTCCGGAGTTGATTGCAATAGGTCAAAACCAACCCTTTTCTATAGCCGAGGTCCTATCTTTTAATCAAGAAGATAATGCCCTTTTAGCTACACCTAGGGAATCTGTTAATCTTTCTATAAATTCTGGTTTAGACCTAGCCCTACAAGACCATGTTTTTTCTCGATATTTTCACATTGGTCTTAATCATATAACCTTTGGTGGAGTCCTTCTTTCTTTATCTATTAGTAAAGGAAGGTATGTCTTCATTTGTGGACATCCTTCTTGCACTAGTCTTCATAGAAAAATCTTAGAGATAGAGAAGGAATCATCTCCCAGACAAGGAAAGGAAGTTTCAATAGCCGATTTCCAAACATTCCAATCCCATGATTCGGCTATCCAACCCATCCTTGAGCTTAACAATTTCTACTATGCTCTTTCTCTTGAACCTCCCGATAATCCTATAAATCTATCTAGACATCCCATGCATAAGAAGGAGGATCGAGAAGAGCAACATCAATGGCTAGAGGGCATTAAAAATCCATGTGCTATCACCATTGAATGGATAGATAAAACAAACTTGAGAGACAATCCTAGAGGAATTTTTAGCATTCATGAAGAATCATCCTTGGAGTTTGAGAATGAGAGAAACAACAGTGAGCATGGAAGTTATTTCATAAATACCTTACCCAGTCCTTGCTCATATAAAACATCTCTCCAATCAATTAGTCTCTCCATCCTTATCACATTTGAGATCTCCAACCCTCTCTTCTTTTCTATTTATAAAAACTTTAAAAGAGCGGTTGTCGATGCATATGTCTATAATAAATATTGCAGATCTCGTTGAGTTAATTGATGGTTTCCCAAGGACAAGCTTAGTGTCCTAAAACAAGCACTTCTAATTATTTGCAACATTGCCTTGTGTATTGAGCATATAAAGATAATTGTAGAAATATTCCTTCGGGTATTCTTGCCACTAACCTTTCTAGGATTGGAGCAAGAAGATCGGATGAATGACAAGCGCAAGGTATGCCCAACCAATCATCATGCAACATTAAATTAAATTCATCCAATCTTGAATTTTGCAAAATTCAAGCTTGGGGGAGTACTTTACATAAAACATCCTTTGCCATGTTGCTATGTTGGTTGTCCTTACCTTTGAGACATACTCAATTTGTTAAATACTAATCACACTACTTCATCTCCACTTGAGTAGATCTCTATAAAAGCCATCATGCTACCTTTGTTTATCCTAGTAAGTGTTAGTTTGGAAGTACTAGACACACTTCCAATGGCATTTAAATTAAGCGTGGTGCTTAGGTTAAATAGCCTTCCTTAATCTGATTAGACATGGAGTCTAGTTTGGTTACTGAACTAAAAACTGCTTGAGTAGATATTGGTATATTTTGTTGGACTAACCCCTGCAGGAAAACTTTCAATATCAACCTGGGAAGTCCTGAGATACAAACTCATTGGAGATAAAGGAGACACATGAAGTTTAACAATTTGCACAAGAAGGACATAGCTCATTCATCATAAAGATATGATCTATGGAGGGTGCCACAAACACGATGCACAACCGCTAAGAAAGGAAAGCTTCCACAAGGTGATACTGTACCGTCACTCCTCAGGTAAGGTAACATTTTAAGGTACTTGACTATCACTTTTATAAACTTCTCCTTGGTTCTAGCGTTCACATAAAATAAAGAGACAAACATGTATGATTTGTGGCTCCAAATTAATCAACCCAATTAATTCAACATGTTTAGTCCTTTAATCTTTGTTCTTGGTACTACCTTTGTGATCCCACACTCCTAATCATATAAGCTAAAGTATTGCACATTCAATCTTTGGAAGATATAAACAAAACATAAATATAGATAGATTATCTTTCCATTAGGTTGAGCCATCTGATCTAACAAATGTTTTAAATGCTACACTCATGATCCATCAACTTTGTCTTGCTCACTATGCTTAAGGTTAGAGAAGAACAAATACACTTTTGGTTCTGTTGGTGTTTTCCACCAACAGGGCCCATGCACTTGATCTCTGCCTTGTCTCTATGAGCAGGACACATTTTGAGAAACGTGAAGGCGTTTTACAACTCCCAGATTCCATCATGTGAAGAACCGGGATCTACAAGCACAAACACAATGGAGATCAGGCGATAACTTTTCCAAAAGGAATATTGAAGAACCTTTGTGTCCGAGTTGGTACCTTGTATGCCCCAGCAGACTTCGTAGTGGTAGAGACCGGAAATGATGAGAGAGCACCCATCATCTTAGGGAGGCCATTCCTAAACACCAGAGCTGTCATCTACGCTAATGCTGCCAAGATCCGTTTCTACATCAAGGGGAAGAAGGAGACTTTCCTTCAAGAACAAGACTACACAAACTTCAGAGCAATCCTAACATGAACCAAGGAAGAGGACCAACAGGAGGAAGAAGAACAAGCAAATGTGGACCGAGTCAGCTGAGATGGTCACTGCAGCTCAAGGAGGTCAAGATCGTCGACTCAAGTGACCTTTCTTGATCAAGAAGAACGACCCTGGTGTTTCAAGCATCAAGTGCACAATCAACGAATACTCTTTTCAGAAGACACTCTACGACACCGGATCTGACGACAACATAATGGCCGCAGTCACTTATCACCTCCTGCACGGAACCATGCCCCTACAACCAAGATACATTCAGCTTCAGACAATTTTCAGGTCATTGATATGGGAGAAGACGAATATGATCCATCCACCATCCTTGGAAGACCGTTCCTCAGTACCGTTAAAGCAATTATCTACATTGGAACCGGAGAAGTCCATATGCACTTCCCCTCAGAGAAGGTACGCCGTTATTTTACTGACCCTAACTATATAGTTGAAGATTCTAAGCAGGTCAGGACAAGAAGAAGACAACGCAACCGCAACTAGAGGAGGCAAATCATCAAGGACGGACGGGTAGACTACGAAGGAAAAGTGATAAGGACTGAAGACATACAACTTGAACAGAACTGTCCTGAGGAGACCGTAGCACCGAGTCAGGTGTGGAAAGAGAACATAGTTATACACAAAGAGGAGGCGCCACCGGAATCACCGACTACGCCACCTAGCTAATCCCAGGATGACTGAAAACACAAGGAGTCCCATTCGGAGGACTTAAAAACACCGAACGCCTTGCCAAGAGTTCCACAAGCTTTGTTGTCTATTTGAGCTCCACAGAATTTAAGAATCAAGAAGACTAGCAGACGGAGGACATTCTAATTGCTGTCAGAATGCTGCTGACTTTCAAATACACCTCTGCCACCTGCTAGCTACATCAAGAGAAATTACGTCAAAATTCAGCTTGGGGGAGAGCACCCCCATTTACCTCGATAAGTATTTCTATCTATCTTCATACTTATATTATTTTAGAATATAAATACACATAACTATAAAAAACCAAATAAATATTTTATGCTTATATATATTTTGCTTAGTGTGTTTAATAAATAAATAAAGTGGCTATGCTAATCGGTATCTAATAAAACTTAAGCATGGATATGATGAATAGTTACTCTGCCTAATTTGCAAATTTGAAGTTCTCTCTCAAGTTTAGATATAAGTGTTATAATTTAAGGCTTGCTCTAGACCTAAATTTGTGGGATGAAAACTTGATCTGAAGTCTAAGTTGTTAACGGATACGATATGGGAAGGTTGAGCTGCTGTTTATCTGTTCCTAGAGATGCTAGAATTCTGGAGAATTTTATCTTTGAAAATCTTTAAAATGTTGCATGATGAGTTCCTGTATGATGAGAGTTTAAATTCCTACCACAGCATATATACATGCTTGCTAGACCTTGAGCCACACATTTACTATTTACTGCTTATGAGCATTGAGTGTGGTCAAGCTGTGTAGACCCTTAGGAGCTTGTCATGTGGTTAAATCAAGATTCACTTGCACGTTCACTCTTACATGCTACTTCTACTCCGGAAGTACCATCCACATATATCCACTCATTTCCATCTCCAAAACCACCCAAAAGTATTCTACTCCTAATCCGGGAGAGAATAACCAAAAATATTTCTGTTTCCCCTTGTGAAATAAATGCTCCAGTTATTTTGGTTACTACCACTTGCTACATTATTTCAGGAGATGAGTGCTCTAAAAAAAAGAGAGAAAAAAAAATATACGCGGAAATAAAAAGGGGCAAGTGCCTGGAACCTCGAAGAAAAGAAAAAGTGTACAAGATACCCACCTGAGAGGTAAGAAAAAGAAAATATAGAGCATCTATTCTCCCCAAAAAGCTTCTAAGTGCAAGAAAGGTATGTATCCCCTTAAAAGAGCAAAAGTAGAATTAGACTTTCACCATTGTTATCTCCATCATCACCATACACCATTCACTCGCCACACATGCACATCTTGATTTGACTTATTGACTTGTTTCTCTGTATCCATGGTTTGACTATGCAATAAATGTCTTGTAAGTATGTATTAGCTGTCTCCCACCTATGAGCTCCAGATATCAAAACCTTACTAGAGTAGGGTGAGAGAGAAGGCAATATCACTATGCCTCATACCAAAAATACCACATACTGTGAGAGAAGGCATATCCCATTACTGCCTTGGTAAGGATCCAGAAATACCACAAAAGAGAGACTTGAGAGAATTATACAAGGAATCTCTGAGTTTTATTTGAAAATCTGCAAAAACTCCAGAGCTATAGTTGATCAAAGAACAAGATACATGGTGCTTGACTTGACCGTTCTATCTTTTAACTGCTCAAGACACAAGTGACGTTACAAGCCCCATGGTGAAAGGTAAAATGAGTAAGTTTTAAGTCTTAACAGTTTATTCTAACTCAGAGATGAGATCTTGCTTAAATGCGTGTGTACTTCTAAGAAATAAAACCACTGCAGAAACTCTTGAGTCCATCCTTGCTCAGGGACGAGCAAGAGGTAAGCTTGGGGGAGTTGTTGACGGTCCTTAAGTACCAAATATAATCATCAAATAAATAAAGAAAAGGATCCAAATGCAACCAACACCCAGACTTAGGGTTTTATCTGACAGAATTCTACGAGTTTTGGTGTTTGTCTATTTCTGCAAGGGGTTATCAGGAAATAATGAAGAAAGGCCCACATGTCGGGGTTACATAGAGATATCAACCCACCCCGCAATTTTCTACCATCTAGAAGACTCCAGAAGCCACGGGAAGGAAGCAGAGCCCGAAAGGGGCCAGGCCCAGGGCGCCCGCCCTGAGGACCTGGGCGCCCGCCCACCTCTGGACTCCGTTCCGGACTCTCTTCGCACACGACGTTCCACCGACCTATTGGATCCAGAATAACATAGTACCACCTCGCCTATCGACCCAAAAACGCATAGAAGGGGAGGACTATAAGGAGACCCCCTCTGGCCCCTGGAGGAGACAAGAAATTATCATAGAGATTGAGGGGTGCCCTCGAAGGAAAACCTCTTCTCTAAATAATATTTCTTTTTAGGCTTAGCAACCAATGTAAAGTAGAAATAGATCTTCTAGTTTCTACTAGATTGAGAGAGATAGAGTGGAGGTATGGATCGGAGGAAGGCCGGCCTGTCGGTGTCTACTCTGAGTTGTACCTACGGGATCAAGTCTCCTAACCCGAGGCTTGCTTCTAAGATTCTTCAGTAATTCGACTTCTAATACTAGTAAGTTCTTGTTTTATTGTTCTTTGGTTTATGAGTTTACTTTAATCCTCTTCCGGTTGAGTATTAGAGTAATCACTTGTTAGCGTAAACGTGGTGTTTAGGCTAGGGTACTCATAGATATCCCCTGACTAGCTGGACCGTGGTAGTAGCGAGGAACGTGACATTTCCGAGTTACCTTTGTAGATCACATCTCGTTAGCAGGACGAGTAGGTTTATAGGTGCGGGTCGAACATCCTTTGTGTTGTCTAGATTCCGTGAGCCTCCCTAATAGAACAGTAGATCATCCTTACCAAGGTTAGAACGAGACTACGGTTGCAGTCTTCTCTATACATCACTCACATCGAGAAACATTCTTTGTAGCCTAAAGGGGTAGTAGCAATAGATTTGGTTAGTCAGATGCACACTTTCTCCCAGTGGTAAAAATATAAATACGATAACTCTGGATAACCTCCCGGGTGAAATTTTCACCGATATCCGTGCGCTTGCGGATCATTTTCTAATTGCGTTACCAAATATCAACAAGCGTCACGGTGCCAAGGCGAGCACGACGCGCTAACTAAGCGGCACCGGAAGGCACGGATGCATGCAGACTACGCGCGCGGCAGTGGTGCTCTCGCCGGAGAAGAAACGAGGGCGAGCGGGGCTCACCGTGCCTCACCAAACGCTCGGAACCGTGTCCCGCAACGGCGGAGCGAGGGCGGAGCTCGGGGGAGAACGAATCGGAGAATGGTGCACGCGCTGGGGGAGAACGGTTGAGGCGGAGCTCGGGCTCCAATGGCGACGGCGGCGCTCTGTGCGTGCGGAGCGAGAGCGAGAGGGCGAGAGAGGATGGGCTGGCGGGCGCAAATGGCAGCGAGGACGGAGGCGGGCGTGGCCGGGTGCTCCTGGTGACCGACCAGGGCGCGTCCAGGCTGCCGCATGCTCGCCAAGCAGCGGCCGAGCTCTGCCGGCTCGCCACGGCGGCGCGGCACGGCTGTCCGTGCGCGGACACGGCGCGGGCGCGAGCGCGGGGAAGGGGGGGTGAGCGCGGGCGGGCTGGGCCGGCTTCGGCCAGCGGGCCAGAAGTGAGGCCGCGGCCTGCTAGCGCCCCCCTTTTCCTTTTTCTTATTTTTGAATTTCTTTTCTCAAATTGTTTCTAAATTCATTTGGACTATTTAAAAATCATTTTCACCTTTTTCTCCCAAAATAAAAGTTGTTCCAAAACAAAAACCCTACAACTTTGCTTTAAGTTGAATTCACAAATTCCAAATAGATTTTGGAATACAACCCAAAACTAGTTATAGGTTTTTAAATAAATCTATTTTGGGAATTTTAGTATAAAATCAATTTCCCAATTTCTATGGCTCCAAAAATATCACAAAATTACTCTTAAATATTCTAACACTCATTTCAACTTAATTTGGACAATTCAAGAATTTAGAAGCAAGCATGATATTTTTACCATATTTAATTCACATAAATAAGGCACATAAAATCATACTTTGAGTGAAAGACATGTTCATGCAATGCTAGGCTTGATGAGATGCTTATAGATGAGTTTAGGAGACTAAGTGCATGCTTAACACCTAGGGTGTTACAGCCCTTCCCCCCTTAGGGAAATCTCATCCCGAGATTTGGGTTACTAACCATTTCTTATGAAATTTTGGGTAAACTGTTTTTAGATAATCCTCGGTTTCCCAGGTGGCATCTCTATCATCATGATGACTCCACACCACCTTGTATGTTTTGACAACTCTGTTTTAGGTTACCCGCTCCTTGGTATCTACGATACCCACTGGCTGCTCCTTATACTCCAAGTCTGCTTTTATTTTGATTCCTCGGGGTTCAACCCTCTGCTCGGGTACTTTCAAACATTTCCGTAGCTATGACACATGGAAGACTGGGAAGATCGAACTCAACTCTTCAGGTAATTGAATCTTGTAGGCCACAGGCCCTTTTCTTTCTAGTATCTGATACGGTCCCACGTATCTGGGCGCAAGCTTGCTTCGAACTCGGAAACGCTGAACTTTCTTCATTGGCGTAACCTTGAGGTAAACATAGTCACCCACTTTAAACTCAAGTGGTCTTCTCCGCTTGTCTGCATAACTCTTCTGTCGTGATTGCGCTGCTCTCATGTGTTGTTGTATAATTTGTACTTTCTTCTCGGCTTCGTTCACGAAGTCTATACAATAGTATCTCCTTTCACCAGGTTCGACCCAGTTTAACGGGGTCCTACATCTTCGACCATACACAACTTCAAACGGAGCCATCTTGATACTCTCTTGATAGCTATTATTGTATGAGAATTCAGCCAACGGTAACCAGGATTCCCATGATCCCTTGGATGATAACACGCATGCCCTCAACATATCTTCGAGCACTTGATTGAGTCTTTCCGTTTGACCTGAGGTTTGGGGATGATATGCGGTGCTCCTTATCAGACTAGTCCCCAAACTCTTATGCATTCGCTCCAAAAAGTGAGCGGTGAACTGTGGTCCTCTATCTGATATGATGGTCTTGGGAATGCCATGTAACTTGACGATCTCAGCCATATATATATCAGCATACTCGAGAGGCCTGTATGTGTTCTTAACTAGAATGAAATGAGCCGACTTGGTCAATCGATCTATGATTACCCAAATCGAGTCATTTCCCTTTCGTGTTGTCGGTAAGCCTGTGATAAAGTCCATGCTGACCTCTTCCCATTTCTAGTCTGGAACTAACAACGGTTGTAACAGACCTGCAGGTTTCATATGTATAGCCTTGACTACAACACGTGTCACAACGGGCCACATATCCTGCTATCTCTTTCTTCATTTTAGTCCACCAAAAGTGAGATCTTATGTCTTGATACATCTTACTCCTGCCAGGATGAATAGAAAGCTTGGAGAGATGTGCTTCAACCATGATGCGATTCTTTAATTCTCGATTCTTCAGAACTACTAGCCGGTGTTGAAACCACAATACCCCTTTTTCATCAACTCTGAATTGAGTCCTTGGGTCGTTTTTGATCTTCTCTTTGATGTGGAAAATTCCCTTTTCTGTTTTCTGACCTTCGATGACTCTCAAGTGAACAACTAAGCTATATGTGACATAAGACTTCAGGATGCATGAGATTGAAACCATCCTCAAACAACGGTTGAACCATTTGATAGTGCGGTTTGCGACTCAGTGCGTCTGCTACTACATTAACCTTGCCTGGATGATAGTGCACCTCCAGATCATAATCCTTGATCAGCTCCAACCATCTTCGTTGCCTCATATTCAGCTCGGACTGAGTGAAGATGTACTTCAGACTTTTATGATCGGTGTAGATATGACATTTATTTCCTAACAAATAGTGCCTCCAGCTCTTCAAAGCGTGCACCACTGCTGCTAACTCGAGGTCGTGAGTTGGGTAGTTGACTTCGTGCGTTCTCAACTGTCGTGAAGCGTAAGCTATTACTCTGCCGTCTTGCATTAGCACACATCCTAATCCACTTTTCGATGCGTCGCAAAACACATCAAAAGGCTTCTCGATATTGGGTTGCGCTAGAACGGGAGCGGTGGTTAGCAACTTTCGCAAGGTGCGGAAGGCTAGCTCACACCCTTTCGTCCAGACAAACTTATGATCCTTTTGTACCAAACTGGTCATCGGCTTAGCAGTCTTGGAGAAGTCGGGTATGAAACGACGATAATAGCAGGCCAGACCAACAAAACTCCGAACTTCCGAGACAGAAGTTGGTGCCTTCCAGTCCATGACTTCATGTACTTTTGACGGATCCACTGCAATCCCTTCTTCAGACAGAGTGTGCCCTAGGAAAGGAACTTTCTTCAGCCAGAACTCGCACTTGCTGAACTTTGCATACAACTGATGCTCTCGTAGTTGTGTTAGCACAACTTTTAGATGCTCAGCGTGATCTTGCTCATTCTCTAAATAAACCAGAATGTCATCGATGAACACCACAGCAAACTTGTCTAATTCTGGCATAAAGACCGAATTCATCAGATACATGAAGTTTGCAGGAGCATTTGTCAACCCGAAGGACATGACAAGATACTCGTACAATCCATATCTGGTGGAAAAAACAGTCTTCAGGATATCTTGCGGACGGATCTTGATTTGGTGATACCCGGACCTCAAGTCTATCTTGGAAAACACTTTTGCCTTGGACAACTGATCAAACAAGATATCAATCCTTGGCAATGGATACTTATTCTTGATTGTCACCACATTGAGTGGACGATAGTCCACGCACATGCGCAGCGATTGATCCTTCTTTTCACAAACAACGCCGAACAACCCCATTCTGACAAACATGGCCGGATGAACCCTTTATCCATAGCTCCTTTAGTTGATTTTTCAACTCAGCGAGCTCATTAGGCGGCATCCGGTATGGCCTTCTAGATATCGGTGTGGTACTTGGTATCAACTCTATTGCGAACTCTACTTCCCTATCTGGGGGAGTCCCGGTAATTCCTCAAGAAAAACATCAGGGAACTCACAGACTACTGGGATCTGTGGTAGTGGGACCACGTGCGTAGCACAAGAGATGCTAGCGAAGTCAAAGCGACGGGGCAGAGGTACTTGAAAAGATCCACTGCCCTGGGGTTCTCTGAGAGATAACACCCTCTTCCCAGTATCTATGACAGCATCCCATTCTTTCATCCAGTTCATGCCCATGATAACATCCAAAACTAATCCAGGCATGACTACCAAATTTACTCGAAACACGCGGTCATTTATATCCAGGGTTGCCCCTCGGACCACTCTATTTGTCAACACATCTGCCCGATGCGATACCCATAACCCAGATCTGTAACTGTTTGGTCATGCTTTTGTGCAAATGCTTGGCTCGTGAATGAATGTGATGATCCAGAATCAAACAAAACAACTGCAAGATGTTGGTTGACAGGAAACATACCAGCTGTTACCGGTTCTCCTTCTGGGATTTCCTCTATCGAGGTATGGTGCACTCGAGCTGGGTAGGTCGTCTGCTGCCTCTTGGGGTAGGGACATTCCTTAGCAAAGTGCCCCATCTTGTGGCAGTTGTAGCATGGCCCCTTGGTCAGGTTGTTGGCGGCAGTTGCCGCAGCTTGAACTGCTTTTGGCTTGGCAGGAGCTATTGCCACCTTGTACGGCTTCTGCTGCGTTGGGTGCCCGGTGTTCCTTCTCTGCGGCGGTCGGAACCTAGCACCTGGGGCAGGAGGACGATACTGCTATCGCCCTGCCATTGGTGCCCTGGATTGAGATGACCCGGCTTCAAAGGCCCTCTTACGAGACTTGGATGCGCTGTAGTTGTTGTTATTGTTTTCCTAGGTCAGACAGTCACTGATGTAAGCATTGAAGGTAGCTCGGGCTCCTGTACCCATGGTCTTCAGCATCTTCGGGCTCAGGCCTCGCTAGAAACTAGCGATTTTCTTGGCCTCCGTGTTCAGAAACTCAGGGGCGTAGCGAGCAAGACTATTGAAAGCGTGTAGGTATTCCTTCACCGACTTTGTTCCCTAGGACAGCCTCATGAACTCCCCAACCTTCATTTCCACCAAAACCGGAGGAATATAATTTCCTCAAAAAGTGGTGGTGAAGCGGTTCCAGGTGATTGGGGTTCCCTCTAGGTAGGTGGTACGATGATGGGACCACCAAATCCCAGTAGGTCCCTACAACTAATGTGCCGCATACTCAGCCTTAAGTTCTTCAGTCATCCGAAGAAAATGGAACTTTTGCTCCATGGTGTTAATCCACTCATCTGCCTCGAGCGGTTCCAGGGCCTCCTTGAAGACTGGTGGCTTGGTATCCATGAAGTCCTTGAAAGAGCTGTATTGATTGGCTTCACGGCCGCCCTGGTTATCCCCATGATGAGTATTGTCAGCGATATTGCGCAGGGCTTCTTCCATGTTGCGCTGCATCTGCTCCATGTTGCGTTGGCTTCCTAGGAACTGCGCGAAAAACACGTTCGCAGTGTACGGAGGAGGCGGTGGTGGTGGCGGTGATGGTGCTCTTTCCTCATATCGTTGAGCCCCACCTCCGGAAGTACCTGCTCCAAGACCGGGGTTGCTGTTACCCCCGCCACGTGTTTGCACCATCTGCATGCGTCAACGATAAGCAATCATTAGGAGTTGCCATCAATGGTAGACATATGTAGAATTACGCCGTACTGAATTTACTGAGGAAAATAAATTCGAACAATAAACAGAGGCACAACAATTAATCATCCACACACAAAATCACTAACAGATTACTTAACATTCGAGCAACAGGGTTCACATACATCCAAGATTGCCAGTGTACACACACTGGACTTTTAGCGTCATTACATAAAGTTTCACACAGCCCAGATCCACAGATTACAAGACATGCCATGCAACAACAACAACAAAAGAAGAAGGACTATCTCTAGAGCCCTAGCATCTACTCGCTATGGTCACTGTCCATGCCGGAGCCCTCCTCGTCCTCATCTCCACTAGCAGCTGCCTCTATCTCTGGATCCTCATCCATCTCATCCTCAGAGTCTAACTCAGCTGCTCCAGGTAGGTGGTGAGGGTGGAGCTGGTTATGCAGCTGATGGATCTCCTCATGCAGGTTCTCATTGTACTCCTCAGCATTGGCTAGCTGCTGCTCAAGCTCTAACTGTCGGGCCCTCAGGGTGTCCTCCTCGTGCCAGGCTTCATTCCTCTGACCAAGCACATGAACTAGCATGCACTCGCAGTTCCTATGAGCAGTAGTCACCCTGTCCCTCTGCTCTCTCACTGCAAGCAGGTCCTGACTCAGCACACTGTTCTTCTGGACCGCCTGATCCTTCTCTCGGATCATGCGGGCCAACTTTGCCTGCAACCTCTAAACCTCAGTGTCGAACTCACGCTGCAGCTGGCGCTTCTCATCCTGGACTGTGAGAGGAGAGCCGGACAAGCGCCCCAAACAACACTCTAGGCCCCCATAGGTCTTCATCAAGGCGTACATAGCACTCATAGCTGCGCTGTCACTATGCTAGTCCTCATCCGCACTCCTCTCTAGAGCATTCACCTCGGACTGATCCCACACCAAAGTGTAGGGGTCACCCCGGGGAAACACCCCATCGAAGGCGTGGGCCAACTCCTGTGGAAACCTCTCCATGAGGTCCCTCAGAACTGCAAAAGCTGCTCTGCTGGCACCGTGAAAAGGCGTGGTACCTCAAGACTCGTACACCCAGCCGCCCCAAACGGGGTCACCTCCGCTTGTAGGGACCACTGCCTCGATCCCCACCAGGGTCCCGTCACCAAGCTGCTCCTTGTTACAATAGTAGCGAGGTTCCCTTCCTTCGGGATACCCCATCGAACTGAGCACCCTCCATAGCAAGGTGGGCATCCCAGACTCCTCCAGGAACTTGCGCTTATGACGCGAGCTCCTGGCTGCCAACTGATGGCGAGGGGCCGGCCCACCAGTGGACTTGTGAGCGGTGAGCTTAGTGCGTGCCATCTGCTGCAAATGGAATTCCTTGGGTAAGATTGAGGAGTACCTTTTATTAACTTAATTAAAATTGAGACATATTTACTTTAAGGGAGGGAAGTAACCAATGATATGAAATGAACATGATGCATGAATGAACTTATGATCTCACAAACTTAGAAACAAAAGTTAACACTAATTGGTATATGCAGTGGCACACAACGTTCTCTCGTAACGCAACTAGCGTGCTAGGCGGGAACGTGGTTGGTGTACCTGCAGGAAACTCATTTCAGCCCAACCACAGTATGAACATGCAGAACAAGAATTTAAAGCTATACACCCCACACACATAGACACCCTGTCCATGCATATGACGTGTTACTACCCCCATCATCGCCCTAGTGACGGCATCGCCTCTCAGGACGGAATTCCCCAACATGCGGTACTGTTTCCAGGCACACCAAACATGTGTGCATGACACAGCACCTAACAACATTTCCCTAGATCGGCAGTGTATCCGATCATGCTCTCATAGCTCCCACTTATCGAGGCGTAGAGGAAGAATTGATCCATACATTACCACTCAAATGAATGGTACTCATACTATTGCACGCCATATGAGTGACGAAATAGAAATATGATGCATTAACCCCCAGGTTAGCACTTAACTAGCCACCTTAGAGTCCTTAACTGGGCATAAAGGATATGACCATGGCACACTAGATAGTTTCCAAAAACTTAGTTTGACACCTTGATTATCATTAATTAATAATAATATCTCATTAAACCGGTTTAAGTTTAGTTTAGAGCGTACTTATGAACAGTAATTCGCTAAACCTTGCTCCGATGCCAGCTGTAATAGAACCGCCCAAATTATAAGAGATTAAGCCTAATAGTGACCATTTGCACAGTCGAACCATTGAGCTTAAGCCCATATAATCCCGGTAGTCCGTGAAATCTCGAAGGATTTCAAACCACATATCGTACATATAGCCAAGATCGTAATAAGTTTAGCGGTCACCATTCACACTTACATCCTGTTCACAACATTTATAAAATACATCGGAGTTCTTTAAAAATTATTACAAACCAAGTTCTCAAGTAGTGGAAGCTTCATAGTTCGAAAGTAACACACACATACTTAGTCGGATACAGTGCCATAGTTCGGTCATTCCCACAAAAGCAAAAGAGGAGGTAGAGTGACCATCGCCCTTGGTCTAGTCATCGCCCATGCCTGGGTACAAGCAAAGAATGCAATAACCATAGTACATTTGACCATCTGCAAAACAACATGGGAGTAGAACCCTGACTACGAGAAGGTACTCTGCTAGACTTACCCGTCATAAACCAAAATAAAGACTCTTCAAGGATCATGAAGGCTATATGGTGGGGTAGCTGAGGCCTTTTTGCATAAAAGCACTGTTCCACTAAACATAGCCTAAAGAAAACCTTTCCTCTTTTAATTAGCTCAAGTTTGATATTATCATTACCTATTTTCTAGGTTTGCATCTGTACTATTGTAAACAATTGTAGTAATATGAGGGTACCTCGTCATAGCATTCATAACTCACTTATCATCATAACCTAAGTGTTCCATAGTCCTTACTATGAGGACGAAGCTCATGTCAAGTGCTCACTATCCAGGAGCGATGGTGATTCGAATCGATTTCTAACCAGCTGGCGAGTTATTCCCCACACACACCACACCCACTGATCAAGTGAGCTACAGATCACCGTGATACACTATCCAGGACCAATTCACGGGTTCGGCAGGCACCGCCAGTACCCGAGGACCGTTCCGGCGACCGAGGTATCCAAGGTATACCAAGGTTGCGCGCCGCGCCCTCGTCGTTCTCCTCAACCATCACCAATACAGCGCATGGCGGCTCGACTCCCAGCCCAGATAGTGTTCAGGCTTCGCGGTCGGAACGACTTATCCTTCCAGCTAAGTGTGGGGCATGCGTTCAACATGACAAGAGGGCCGTCAACGATCGGTCCTTAATCGACACAGGCAGGGGCACTATGATCAACCCACCACAAGACCCTGCCCGGTCTCAAATTCCTTTCCCCACTTGGTTATCCTTTCCCAAAGCAATCACCGCTAATCAAGCAGGTATCCACCTATATCTCGCTGGTGACAGGAAATCACCCGACTTCTACCGGACTAAGAAAGCTAAGCATAGCCTATCTACATAGGACAAGGTAGGTAAACAACTAGTGATATCAAGGAGTACATATGCATCAACGGTATCAAGCAATTCCTATCACTTAAATGCAACATAGTAAAACAAGCATAATATATCATTTATGTTAGCGAGAATAGGGAGACTTAGAATGCTCCGGGGCTTGCCTTTCTCAAACATGCTCGGCTTGTGGTCCGGGCACTCCTGTAGCTCTTCTCCGGGCTCCGGTCCTCCCAGACGTTGCTGCTCCTGGGTCTCTTCCTGCTCCTCGGGGTACACCTCGTTCTCCTGCGAGCCTGTATGATGCATGTGTGCGTATGAGTGGAGTGCGAGATGCCCGGGGTGCAATGCTTATGCAAGTGGGTAACGGATGACTATGACATGGTGCATAGATGATATAGGTGGTCATTTCTACAAGGTAGTCAACATCATCCAAGAACATGCAATTGAATTAAGCATCTATTGCATTCTCTTCTACAAATTGTATTCATGGTTAACCAGCATACTCACATGATGCATCAAAGATACACCAAACATCATTTTACTTTATTTAATCTATGTATAACAAATTCATAATTTATTTATCCACTTTTAGGCCTACAAAATAGCATATATTTCTGTTTATCCATAAATTCCACAAAAATTATAGCAGATCACTAGTCAACCATAAAGTCTACCATAAATTTCTCATAATATTTGGACATTTATGTTGGGCTACAAAAATCACAAGATTAATTCATGAAAGCAAGTATAAATACTCTACTGTGGTATAAGTGTCAAACAGCAGATTTCATATTTTTATAATTAACTTACTAACATAAGAAACACCCACAAAAATTTCCATATTAATTGCATGATCCAATTATTTATTAAAAATCATAAACCACTGCTGAAAGGATCAAGATGCCCAAGAGGGGGGGTGAATTGGGCTTCTCTAAAAAATTAAGCAACCGATAAGCTCCAATTCAACCCCTTGTGCCTAGTGTGACTTAGAGAGCTACCGGATAAAAGTTTTGCGACCTAGTTCCAATCCTATTCTAGCATGGCAATTCTAAGAATGTAAAAACACAAAGTAAATGCTAGAAAGTAAAGGAGTAGTGGAAGAAAGTGCTCGGCGATGTTTTGCCGAGGTATCAGAGAGTCGCCACTCTCCACTAGTCCTCGTTGGAGCACCCGCGCAAGGGTCTTGCTCCCCCTTGGTCCGCGCAAGGACCAAGTGCTCTCTACGGGCTGATTCTTCGACACTCCGTCGCGCTGAATCGCCCAAAACCGCTCACAAGCTTGACACGAGCCACCCACAAGAACTCCGGGTGGTCTTCGTGCCTCCAATCACCACCGAACCGTCTAGGTGATGGCGATCACGAAGAGTAACAAGCAAAGAACTCTCACTTGACCCAAACAAGGCTCTAGAGAGTGGTGGATGCACACTTGACTCTTGGAACTCACTAGAGAAGGAT
The DNA here is from genome assembly GCF_000003195.3 of Sorghum bicolor. Lineage (NCBI taxonomy): Eukaryota > Viridiplantae > Streptophyta > Magnoliopsida > Poales > Poaceae > Sorghum > Sorghum bicolor. The sequence continues at coordinate 23,619,737 of NC_012878.2, read as the reverse complement.
TCTCTCAAGAAATCACTCAAATTTCAATCCTCTCTAGGCTCTTGCAACTCTCTTGCTCCACAACAAGTTTCTCTGATGTTCAAATGGGCAAGAGGACTCTCATGGATGAGGTGGAGGAGTATAAATACTATCCACAAAGTCCAAAGGTCAGCCAACCGTTTTCCACTAAAAACGGGGTCATCGGACGCACATTATGTTGCACCGGACGCACTGCACCGAGCGTCCGGTGCTACACAACGGCTACCTGCACTTCTCTCTGACAGGTCACCGGACGCTAAATCCCAGCGTTCGGTGCACCGTCCGGTGCTCGGTGAACCTTTACATGTTCCCTGCGCATGGGACCGGACGCTACCCGGTGCGTCCGGTGCTAGCGTCCGGTGCTCAGGGAAAGCTCGCAAGCTCTCTGGGTAAGGGATCGGACGCTACTCGGTGCGTCTGGTGCTAGCGTCCGGTGCCTAACCCTAGGCACGGCACTGTTTCAACGGCTAAGGACCTCACCGGACGCACTCACAGAGCGTTCGGTGCAGCATCCGGTGCCCCTTTGGGCACCCAAACTACGTCGAAACGCGATCGCTCCAAAACGAAGTTTGTTCCTCTCGATCTAAGGACTATCTCTAAGCTGCCTAGTGCTAGGTTTACCAAGTGTGCACCACACCTAAACCTAAAGCCTTGCCTAAGTCAAGCTACTAGATCAAAGCCCCTCTTAATAGTACGGTCAAAGGAAAACAAAGTCCTAAGCTACTCTAAGTGCCCTTCTTCACCATATGGCACTTAGACCTAGTCTAGTCTTGACGATGTCCATCCATCCTTCAAAAACCGAAACGATTTCCACTATTAAGTGGGCATGTACGTCCCTGTCCATCGAGTACCTATTTACCATGACCTTACCTATGACTTTGCCTTTGCAAAACACACGTTAGTCATAGTAATCAACAATGTCATTAATCACCGAAATCACTAGGGGCCTAGATGCTCTTGCAATCTCCCCCTTTTTGGTGATTGATGACAACCTCGAGTATGACAAGAGTTGAGGTTTTTAAAGTGACTTGGTTTCAAAAAAGCATGTTGTAATAAGAACAAAGGGATTAGTCATGCTTATATCAACCAAGTCCAAAACCCTGCATCCAAAAAAGTGAGTGGTATACGACAGGATAAAAACATAAGGCTCATAAGAACATCGGAGTACAACGCGGAAGCAAAGGTAATATGAGCCAAAACACATGACATTAAGATATCACATTAAGCACAACTCATGTCTCACAACCAAAGTGTATCTCACACAAATGCAGTGCATGAAGGTAAACATGATGCATGATAAAGTAGCACACATAACAAGTATCTCAAAAGGAATAAAACTACTAAACACTCCTAAACACCCTCTCTAGCTCCCCCTAACTCCTAACTCTCTCATACGCACTCTCTCTCCCCTTTGGCATCAAGCGCCAAAAACCTAAGAAGCCGGTGGAGGAGGCGGAGCAGTGGAGTCCCTCGGCACGGCCTCGAAGCGAGCTGCATCATCGGAACTGTCGGCCGTCGAGGCAGAGGAGGTGGAGTGACCCTCTGAAGCTGCAGGAGCTGGTGAAGCAGTCCGGGTCTGCTCTGGAGCTGTCACAGGCTGTGCTGGCTGCTCGAGTCCGGCTGACGAAGCTGGCACGGACTCGGTCGCTGTAGCTATCGTCTCTGGTACTATAGTAGATGGTGCAAGCTGCTCGGACGACGCTACGGACGACGACAGAAGCTCTGTAGTGGTAGCTGGCGCTGTAAAGACTACAGGAGCCTGCAGAGGAGGAGGCGTAGGGTCACCAGTCAGAGCACTGTAGGTGAAGCTGAGGTGCGGATCTGTCTGTGAGTCCCACACAAGCTATGACGCTGAAGCTGACTGAGGGGTGAAGCCTGAGCGGAGAGGAGTGAACTGAGGTACCTGCTCAAAGCCTGAAGAGATAGCACCCTGAGAGACCTGGTGCTGAGGCGTCGAAAACGGCTGACTCTGAGCTGGTAGCTGGAGCTGCTGCTGTGACGGGCTCTAAGTCTGAGGCGCTAGAGTAGGTGGCCTGACGGACGACGTGCCTGGGAGCTGAATCTGTGGTAGCTGAATCCCTGAGGCAGCCATGAGAGCGGCCATCATCGCTGTCTGCTGGGCCTGGAAAGCAAGCTGCTGCTCCTGAAAGGTGAGAAGCTGACGCTGGAGCTCATCCTGCCTGGCCTGCATGGCTGCATTGATGGCAGCCTGATCCCTGTCTCGCCTCGCCTGCTCCTCAGCTGCACGGCGCTGATCTGCCCTCATCCCCTCTAAGATAGCAAGCAGGGCGGGGTCTGAAGAACTCGAAGAACCGCCTGCCTCGTGGTCGTGTGCTCTGGGAGGGAGATCTATAACTGGCGGCTGATAGTCATCATCTGAGCTGTCTGAGGCGAAGTCAAACTCGCCCTCTGCCTCTGCATCTGCAAACGCGCCAATAGCTATGTCCTACTGCTCCTCTGTCTCTGCAACTGCTGCTGTACTGCGGGTGCCCCTAGGAGAAGGTGGGGGCACCGGTCCACGTGGAGCACGAGGAGGAGGTGCACCGCGAATGTCATGATGCGCTCTCAACATCTGGCAGGGGTCGTAGTGGGGGAAGACGGTGTCGGACTCTGTCAACTCCCTCTGCAAGTGAGCTGGCAGGGGCAGTGCCCTAGCATGAAGTATAAGCAGAGTGATCCAATGTGCATACGGCAACTGACGCCGTCCCCTGAAGCTCTCTGAGATGGTGTCCTCTATCTCTGAGACGATCAGATCCCACAAATCAAACTGCGTTTGGCAGATAAGGTGAGCGACGAGCCACTGCTGGATACGAGTGAAGCCGTCTCTGTAGCCTGTCCTGGGTAGAAGAGTATTCCTCAACACAAAGTCGAGGATCCTAGCTGGGCGTGTCAAATCTCCCACTGTCCTGCTGGAGCCCTCCCCAAAAGGTGCACGGAAACAGGGAGCCACGAAGTCAACCGGTGGGATCTCACCACCATGAGGACGACGAGGGGGATCCACATTCCCGTAGCATAGCTGATGAATCCTGGTGGGAGAGGCTCGCAGTCCAAGCACCTATCTAGCCCTCTGAGCTGTCACTCTGTAGTCTGTCCCCGCCAGTGCGTAGTGGATATAACTATGATCTGGAGAAACCCACACTGACGCGTAGAAATCTCTGACCCACTGCTCACAGTAAGTGTCGGGGAGTGCTAGTAACTCTGGAAGTCCGTGGAGGTAGGTGAAATACTGACGAATGTCTGCTCCTACCACGTTCCCCAGTATCTCTAGGTCTATCACTCTGTGCTCCCTGAACTGAGCCTGAGAGCGAACCAGTGCCTCGTAGATGTCCTCCTGGACGACTGTGTAGAACCTGGCACCGGCTCTGGGATCCCTGGCAGCTGGAAACCAGGTGGGAAATGGAACGAACCTCAGCTGCTGGATCTCTCTGGCTGACACAAGGGAGAGATCCCTGTGGATCCTGACTGGCCTCGGTCGAGAAGCTGGAGTGCCTCTAGCTGGTGTAGCACGAGCGGTGGAGGTGGACTGACCCTGCGTACCAGTCCGAGAAGGGGCCTGAGTACGAGCGCGAGTCGACCTCCGGAGGGGCTGCTCCTGCTCCTGTGCTGGACCCTCTGCCTGGGTCTCTGTCTCAGTGTCTAGATCCTCCTGAGCTGAATCCCTGACCACAAGCCTAACCCTCTGTCCTCCAATCGTCACGGTGCCTGGAGGGGATCCATGGAATGCCTCTGCCTCAAGTACTGCATGCCTCTGACGCGGTGTAAGATCATCACCTATCCTCAGAGCACCTGAGCGACCACCCCTCTCGGCTGCCTCAGCCGCTGCTGCAACTGCCTCTGCTACCTCTGCATCTCTGTCACTGGCCTTCCGCTTCTTGGTGGCCAGCTTCTTGCCTTTCCCTTTCTCTGCCGCTGACAGACGTCGGGGAGGATCACCTCCACCATCACCTCCTGGGGAACCTCTTGAGCCAGCTGTTGGACCACTAACGTTCTTGGTACGAGCCATTTCGAAAACAAACATCCGACAAACAACCGACTGACAATGGAGATTAACACGCTGCAGGGAATCGACAAGAAAGGATATATATAAGAAAACATATCGACTAGAGATGAGACAATCCTATAGATCGCAAGAATAGATAAGATAAGGGCGCGAACGCTTACGATCCACAGACGAGACGCGTTCCGGATTCAAAATCGCGATCGGAAACCTCCGGAGACCACGAATCTTCTCCTCAAGCTGCTGCAACGAGAAGACCATCGAGATTGGAATCAAAACCTAAATCGAAGGCCATTGACACAAATACTCAAGCACCTTGGGGGCATAGTTCAGAGAACTCACCCACACCCTTGAATCTCTGCGGGATTTGGAGAACCACGCGAAGACAAGAGAGAGGAGAAGATCGGGGGCAAATCTGGCGTGAGGAGAACTCCAAAGGGCGCCGGGAATCGACGAATGGACTGGGCGGCGGCGCTAGGGCATGGAGGAGAAGGGTGCGGCTCGGGCGAGATTGAAGAAAGAAAGAGAAAACGGCCGTGCGAAGCCCCAGGGCGTGGGCTTTATCCGCCTGCCGCGGGGTCACCGGACGCTCTTAATGTGGCACCGGACGCGTCTGGTGACCACCGGACTCATGCGCAGAGAGGTCTGCAAAACGGCATTGCACCAGACGATGGGCACCGGACGCTGGCTTTAGCGTCCGGTGCTTCAAGTCATGCCAGGTGAGCACCGGACGCACCGCACCGGACGCTACAGGGATACTGTTCCAGCGTCCGGTGAGTGCAGTCTGGAACACTCACAGCACTGGACGCTCAGAGGCAGCGTCCGGTGCATCGTCCGGTGCTCCTCTGAGCACTTTTTGAACTAAGCACCACGTCCGACTTTGACCCAACCAAGTTCCATCTACAAAAGCACACAAAATAAACACCAAATGGAACTGGTATGAGTGACTTCTCTCAAACCCTCAAATTTTCACAAATATTTAGCCATAGGCTTAGTAGATTTTTATGAAAATAGTTCGAGAAAAACACCAAGGAGCATCATATGGCCATAAAGCTAGGGGTTTGAATCACAATGAGCTTTGAATGCTCCCCCTATCTATGGATGAACACAGCGGATGCTCAACGACTAACCGAAAAGAAACGGTCAACTAACAAGCATGCATATGATATGAGTTGTAATGCACTACTTGAAAGTAAACTAATGCTTGTCAAGTTTGATCCAAGGTTAAGCTTTTTCACACACAAGGGGGTTATCTTAACCATGTTAGACAAGCCCTATATGCAAGTTGGATTTTAGTTTTTGTATGCATGATATGCAAGGCAAAAGTTATTTACAAGTTTCAACACACAACTTTTATCTTTTAGTGAAGTTGGACATGTCAAGCACATTAAGTTCATTTCTCAACATACAAAACCTAGCTTCATCTAGGGGTTTTGTGAAGATATCCGCCAATTGATTTTCCGTTCCCACATTCTCTAGAGATATGTCACCTTTAGCAACGTGGTCCCTAAGGAAGTGGTGGCGGATGTCAATATGTTTTGTGCGGGTGTGTTGAACCGGGTTGTTTGCAAGTTTTACGGCACTTTCGTTGTCACACAACAAAGGTACTTTGTCTAGTACTACTTCATAGTCTAGCAAAGTTTGTTTCATGTAGAGTATTTGTGCACAACAAGCACCGGCGGCAATGTATTCCGCCTTGGCCGTTGACAAGGCAACACTATTTTGTTTCTTTGACATCCAAGAGACAAGTGATCTACCTAGGAAGTGGCACCCTCCGGATGTGCTTTTTCTATCAATCCGGCACCCGGCATAATCCGAATCGGAATAGCCTACAAGTTGGAATCTTGCACCTTTGGGATACCACAATCCTAGGCAAGGTGTGTATTTTAGATACCTAAGAATTCTCTTGACCGCAATCAAGTCTGATTCCATAGGCATTGCTTGATATCTTGCACACATACACACACTAAACATTATATCGGGCCTAGATGCGGTGAGGTAGAGTAGACTTCCTATCATGGAGCGATAGAGAGTCTTGTCAATAGGATTACCTCCCTCATCCAAGTCGAGATGCCCATTTGATGCCATGGGAGTCTTGATTGGCTTGCAATCCATCATCTTGAACCTCTTGAGAAGATCTTGAGTGTACTTCTCTTGAGAGATGAAGACCCCTTCCTTCATTTGCTTGACTTGAAATCCTAGAAAGAAGGATAGCTCGCCAATCATGGACATCTCAAACTCCTTGGACATCAAATCACCAAATTCCTTGCAAAAATCTTCATTAGTAGAGCCAAAAATAATATCATCAACATAAACTTGGCAAATGAAGATTTCCCCATTCATTTTCTTGGTGAAGAGTGTAGTGTCAGCTTTCCCAATCTTCAAGCCCTTCTCAATGAGGAAGTCCCTAAGCCTCTCATACCAAGCTCTAGGAGCTTACTTGAGACCATAGTGTGCCTTGGACAACCGGTACACATGCTTGGGGTACCTAGGGTCTTCAAAACCGGGGGGTTGCTCAACATAGACAAGCTCATTAATATAACCATTTAAAAAGGCACTTTTCACATCCATTTGAAATAACTTGATATCATGGCTAGATGCATATGCAAGTAGGATACGGATTGCTTCGAGTCTTGCCACCGGTGCAAAGGTTTCACCGAAGTCAAGACCTTCCACTTGTGAAAAGCCTTTTGCCAAAAGTCTTGCCTTGTTGCGCACCACTTTTCCTTGATCATCCTTCTTGTTCCGGAAGACCCATTTTGTTCCAATCACTCTTGCATCTTTGGGTCGCTCTTCAAGTGTCCATACTTGGTTGCGAGTGAAGTTGTTCAACTCCTCTTGCATGGCCATGATCCAATCCACATCACGAAGAGCTTCCTCTATAGTCTTTGGTTCATCTTCAAGAGACACAAAAGCGTGATGTTCAATAAATAAAGCATGTCTAGAACGAGTAGTTACACCACGTGATGGACTCCCGATGATGAGATCTTGAGAGTGATCTTGGAGGAGATGTGATGTTCTTCTTGGTGCCACTTGAGGGGTTGGTTGAGGAGCATCAATATCTTGTGCTTGTGCCACCGCTTGCTCATGAGTGACTTGAGTGTCCTCATGGGCATCTCTCACATCCTTGTCTTCATCTTGTGGACTTTGTGAGGTGGATGGTGGCTCAATGACTTGTACATCATCATCATCTTCTTTAGGCTTGATGTCTCCCACCGGCATGTTCTTCATGGCATCCCTCAATGGTTCACCACCTACATCATCAAGATTATCACTTGCTCCTTGGGAGCCATTAGTTTCATCAAATTCAACATCAAATGTTTCTTCAACCATGTTTGTGGCATGGTTAAAAACCCTATATGCTTTGGACTTTGATGAATAGCCAACCAAGTAGCCAATGTCACATCTTCTTTGGAGCTTTCCAAAGTGTTGGCGCTTCTTGTAGATGTAGCACTTGCACCCAAACACTCTAAAGAATGAGACATCGGGCTTCTTCCCATTGAGCAACTCATATGGTGTCTTCTCTAGGAACTTGTGAGGAAAGAGCCAGTTTGAAGCAAAGCATGCGGTGTTGATTGCCTCGGCCCACATCTTCTCCGAAGTGTTGTACTCATCTAGCATTGTTCTTGCCAAGGTGATCAATGTCCGGTTCTTTCTTTCTACAACCCCATTTTGTTGTGGTGTGTATGTTCAGGAGAATTCATGCTTGATTCCCACTTCATCACAATACTCTTCAATGTTGGTGTTGTCAAATTCTTTGCCATTGTCACTTCTAATTTTCTTGATTTTCACATCAAATTGATTTTGGGCATTCTTTGCAAACTTCTTGAATATTGATGCAACTTCGGCCTTGTCTTACAAGAAGAATGTCCAAGTGTACCGGGAGAAATCATCGACTATGACCAAGCAATATTTGTTGCCTCCAAGACTAGCATATGTTGTTGGTCCAAACAAGTCCATATGAAGTAGCTCAAGCACTCTTGAAGTAGAGAGATAGGCTTTGGTTGGATGAGTGTTTGCAACTTGTTTGCCCGCTTGACATGCACTACAAAGCTTGTCCTTCTCAAATGTCACATCCTTCAAGCCTCTAATCAATTCTTTCTTCATCAACTTCTTGAGTGTGCCCATTCCAACATGTGCTAACCTTCTATGCCACAACCACCCAAGTGAAGTCTTGGTGAATAAGCAAGTCTTGACATTAACTTCATTGGATGATAAGTCAACCACATATAAGTTGTTGTGCCGGAAGCCTTTGAATATCACTTCATTGTCATCTTCCTTGGTCACAATTACTTCCTTCTTCTTGAGTAGGCATTCTGTTGATGCAAAACTGATCTGCAAACACAAAGGGCTAATACCCGATTCAAACGTTAAGGCGTGCCAAAAGATGTGTTGATGCAAAACTGATCTGCAAACACAAAGGGCTAATACCCGATTCAAACGTTAAGGCGTGCCAGCCGATTTGACCTTGCTATCGGCAAAGGTGATAACTCGAATACTTTAGTCCTGACAACAGCGATGCGCCCGGATGTCACGGCTAAGAGGTACTCACGCGGAACTCGAGAACACGCCGAGCTTAAGTCGACGAATTCCTAAGAACTCGTAATAAAAAGAAAAAAGTATGACGAAGTCGTCGAAAAGTAGATGCTGGAATATGAGTAAAAACGTGTGTTTGATTGATTTCTTGATTGATTATTACAAGGTCCTAGGGTTTATATTTATACCCTGCTCAAAGAGCTACAACCAGACACGATTAGAATTCGAATTCCAAATTACACGGAATCCGTATACAAAACGATGCAAATAACTAAGGAAATAATAGAACTATCCTTCGTGACAAACCGAAACTCCTCCACATGACAACTGGCAGCTTCCGGACTCCTCCTTCGCATCATCGGCAATCCCCTTGCCATAGTCATCGGCAGACCTTTTTATCCAGCCATCGGCACCATATTACTGCCTGTGGACTTAGTCATATTCAACCTCTCCCTCACCGGCAACCATCCTCATCAGCAACCCGCATCGTACTGCCACCCTATCATGCCATCCTAGACACGTGCCCAAAAATGGTGTCAACACATTCAAATCCAAGGTCACATAATTGTCCAACCGAGAGCAAATTGAAACTCAAAGATTTCACATAGAGCACATTTGTGATGGAGTTGTCATTTGATATAGCAACCTTTCCTAGTCCCTTGACTTTCCCTTTTGAATTGTCACCAAATGTGATCTTCTCTTGGTTGTCAACATCTTCATCAAGAGAGGTGAACATCTGGGGATCTCCGGTCATATGTTGAGTGCAACCACTATCAATTACCCAATGTGATCCACCGGTCTTGTAGTTCACCTACACACAAGAGATCAAGCTTGAGATTTAGGGACCCACATTTGCTTAGGGCCCTTGACCTTCTCTACTAGTTGCTTTGGCACCCAAATCTTCTTTGGCCTTTGCTTGTTGGGCGGCCCCATGAAGCTAATCTTGACCTTGCCACACTTGTCTTTCCTTACAATGTAATGAGCATTGAAGGCAAATGGTCTTGCATGCTTGGGCAAGGGTGGTGGTAGTGGTGCCTTACACTCATGAGCAAAATGTCCTTCTTGACCACACTCAAAACATCTCTTTGGCTTTGGCTTGCTTGGTTGATCATGAGTGGCTAGTGACTTGATGAGCTTTGTTTGATGAGCCTTGTAGACAATCCCACTCTTGTCCATCTTCATGACGGTGTTCATGAAAAGCTCACTTTGAAGGTCCTTCTCTTTGGTGAACTTGGCTAACCCCATGGTTAGATGTTCCTTCTCTTTCTTGAGCTTGTTGTTCTCTTGAGTTAGCTTCTTGATGATTGGGTCATTGTTGCTAGTTAACTCATCCAAGATGAATGTCTCATCTTCTTCTTGCTTGTCATACATCAAACCAAGCTTGAGATATTGATTTTCTTCTTTGAGCAACTTGTTCTCATATGCAAGCTTCTTGTCTTGATCAAGTGACTCAATTACAATGGTCTTGTGCTTGTCTTGTTTTTGCAACTCTTTCTTGAGCATGACTATTTCATCCTTGAGCTTGATAGTGTCCTCATAACTCTCGGCCACTACCACTTTCTTGCCCTTGCAATCAACACATTTGCTTGTGCTCTCCACAAGTAAGTCATCACAAGATGTGGCTACATCAAGCTTAGCAACATTGTTAGTAGCAACATGTGTTTCACTTGCAAGTTCATAGGCAATTTCAAGGTTGTCATAGTTTGCTTTTAGAGTTGTTAGCTCTTCTTTCATTGCTCTATATCTAGTGATAAGCTCATCATGAACACTCTCAAGTTTATCATATTTTTCTTTGAGCTCTTTTAGAGAGAGTTTGAGCTCCTTGAGCTTAGTGGTCATGATCTCATTTTGGTCTCTAAGCTCATCACTAGACTTAAGCTTTGCTAGAAGTGTGTCATTTTCAAGTTCAAGCTTTTCATTTTCACTTCTAGTCTTTCTTATGACTTTTGTGTACTTGTTAAGCAATTTTACAAGTTCATCATAAGAAGGTGATTCATATTCACTATCACTTTCACTACTCTCATCCTCACTTTGTACCTTCCGGTCACTCTTAGCCATGAGGCATAGGTGTGTAGAGGATGTAGATGGTGGTGAAGATGATGGTGATGGAGCATCGATGGCAATGGCGGCAACCTTCTCATCATCACTTTCATTGCCGGAGGAGTCACCACTTGAGCTCTCAATGTCGGTGAGCCAATCACCAACAATGTAGGCCTTGCCATTTTTCTTCTTGTAGTGCTCCTTCATCTTTCCACCTTTCTTCTTGTATTGCTTCTTGTCATTCTTCTCATCATCACTTGAGTCATCTTGCTCTTTGTTCTTCTTCTTGTACTTGTCCTTCTTGGGCTTTGGACATTGATGAGCAAGATGACCAAGCTCACCACAATTGTAGCAATCCATCTCGGAGATGGGTTTCCTCTTGCTACTTGTGAAGAACTTCTTCTTCTTGGAGTCAAAGTTGACTCCATTCTTGTTGAGCTTCTTCAACATCTTTGTGGTTCTTCTCACCAAAAGGGCAATAGATGCATCATCATCACTTGAAGTTGATGACTCAACTTCAATCTTCTTGGCTTTGCCCTTGTGAGAAGCTTTGAGAGCCAAGTCCTTCTTTGGAGATCTCAAATGTGGTGATGTTGGAGAGACCAATAGATTGGGAAGATGTTGCATATGAGCATGGAGCGAACGAAGTGGCTATGAAATAAATTCCATGCTCATTAATGTTATCTTCGTCTCCAATCTGAATGTTCGGAGTTTCTCCTGGATTGGTCTTACCTATGTCCTCTTCTGTAGTTGGATGAATCTCATCTTCAAAGGGAGTCAATAACTCACTATTTGAAATTGAGCCAAAGTCATAATCCATTAAAGCTTCTTCCTTATCCATCCATTCTACGCATTCTAGCCATTTAGAACTTGTGATCAAGACTGGGGAGCTGATAGAATCTTCTCTATGGCTTAGCTCTCCTTCTATGGCATTACTTGACATGCCATCCTTATGGTCTTCATGACTCCTATGGTTTGGTCGTCTTGGTGAATTGCTAGGATCATCATGAGACTGAAAAGAAGAGGGATAAGAGGGATCTCTAAGGTCAAGGATGGATTTAGAATTTGTGAACATGGAAGTTGAGCAGATAGAATTTTCTATATGGTTTAGCTCTCCTTCACTTGATATGTCATCCTCAACTTCTTCATAACAGGAACCAGGACATTCTCTAAAAGAACCATTATTGCAAGGATTTGAATTATCCCTGCTTGAAGGTTTCTTATGGAACCAGAAGTCTGAACCATCAACATTTGAAAGATTTAAGGTTGGAATTCCTTCCTCCCTTGGAGAATTTTGGGGAATTGATGGTTTAGGATCGATAGCTAAAGTTTGGGATTGAAGTGGTTGTGATATGGCTATCGAAACTTCTTCTTCTTGTCTTGGCACTGGTTCTTTCTCTTTCTCAAGGATATAAAAGCTAGGAGACTTTCCGCTCATTAAATCAATCAAATTCCAAGCATCACTAGCGGATAGGTGGTGGAAAGATCCTCCAGAGGCCGCATGAAGGGTTTGCTTATTTTCCATACTAAGGCCCTCAAAAAAGTGAATTAGAAGAACTTCATGTGGAATAGAATGCTTTGGGCCAGTGAGAGTAAGGTTAATGAAGCGGTCCCATGATTTGCCAAAAGATTCTTCTTCTAGTTGTCTAAAAGAAATAATCTCACGCCGAAGTTCCACCACTTTGGAGATTGGAAAATATTTAGAAAGAAAACTACTATATAACTCCTTCCAATCTCCATGAACACTCCTTACTTTGAGTTTGTGCCAATGTCTAGCTTTTCCTGTTAAAGAGAACGGAAAGAGCTTCCATTTAAGGGTCTCATCGGACATGCCTTCTATGCGAAGGAGGTCACAGACTCGATAAAACTCTCTTAGGTGGGTGTATGGGTTTTCCTCACTTTCTCCTTAGAAAGGTTGTTTTTGAACAAATTCTATGTATTCGGGGTCTATCTCAAAACTAGATGCTATGTTAGGCTTTGAAGATTTTGGTGGTTCGAGATGTGTGCCCTTAGGTCTATGAAATTCATAGATAGACATGTTTGAATTCATGATAGACCAGAGATCAAGGAATAGATAAGAAGAAAGAATAGCAGAGATAAGGCAAAAGATAAAAGGAAAAGTATATATATATATATATTTAGAAAATGATTAAGCTAGTTCGTAGTCAACTCAGCAACTGTTTCCCCGGCAACGGCGCCAAAAATGCTTGTTGACACTTGCTAACACCACTTGAATACTAGGTTGTCATCCCCAGCATGGCACTAGAGTGTACTATGGTATTTATATGCACACAGATAATCCGCAAGCGCACGGATACCGTTATAGCTTTTACCCGGTTAAAGGTTTTATCGTATCCACAGGGAAACGGGAGAACCAACTACGCTCTAACTTAACCAAGATAGATAGATAGGTATAAATAGGAAAGATAGTAGAATTGAATAAGAACAATATTAAAGGTAAGATAACAATGGGTAATAATATGGGAATAGAGAGTAGAGCATTTCTAGTATATGGGCGATGGTAGCAGAATAGAGAGGATAACTATGGTTTCTCTACTTCAAAGGGGTATGTCTATGTCTGGGACGAACCACGTGATAAGGGTACACCACAAAGGATGCTTATCCATAGGCCGATAAACCCTACCCGTCCTGCTAACGAGAGGTGGACTACAGAGGACCAACGTAACTGTCACCTACGCGGCCTACCACACGATCCAGCTAGACAGGGGATATCCACAAGTAATCTAGGTCTAAGCACCACGCTTACACCTATACTACAACTCTAACCTATAGGGTCCTATAGATTAGAAGTACTCAAAAGAGTTGTGAACCAGAACATACATGATTAGTAATTGCATAATGAATTAGAAGTAGATTACCAGAGTCATCCCATGAGCAAGCTTGATTATAGCTTGATCATGATGAAGTACAACCGGAGGAAGAACCGACAGGCCAGCCTCTCCTCTAATCCTCCTTCGCTCTCCATCTCGCTACTATCTAGATCTACTCTAGTTTAAAGAAGAGAGGAGAGCTCTCATCTCTAAACCCTAGCTTTTGCTCTGTCTATGAATAATGAATAATGATCAAGGGGTGCCTCCTCTAGGGGCCAGGGGGTCTGGTTATATAGTCCCCTCAAGTGAACCTGGGCCGTCGGATCAAACTAACATTGATTGAACGGTTATTCTTGATCCTTTAGGTCGGTGGAGCATAATCCGCGAGATTGAGCGTGATTGGCCGAAATAGGTGGGCGGGCGCCCTAAGGACTTAGGCGGGCGCCCTGTCCCTGAGCCCTCTCGGCTTCCGCTTTGTTTCCGTGGCTTCTGGAGTCTTCTAGATGATAGAAAATTGCGCAGCACGTTAATATCTCTATGTAAACCCGACCTGTGGGCCTTCTCTCCATATTTCCTGATAACCCCTTGCAGAAATAGACAAACACCAAAACTCGTGGAATTCTGTTAGATAAAACTCTAAGTTTAGATGTTGGTTGTATTTGGATCCTTTTCTTTGTTTATTTGCTGATTATATTTGGTACTTAAGGACCGTCAACAGCGCCCATTGGCAATATTACCGTTAGAAGGAACTGTCGATGGACCGACCAGGAGATCTTGTACAGTGAAATATCTTCAAAATCATGACCGCTTGCTGTCAAATCACCTGCGCAATCCCTTGATTACCGTGCGAACAGTTACCATATCCACCTGAGTACTCTCGGATTTCACAGATGCGGCAAAGAGATAAGTCAGATTTGCCCCTGCCCGCTTTGTCCTATAAATACTTCCTTCTCCGGTACTCCTTCTTCACCTCATCATTCTAGAGCCCAAAATCTACTTTCATGGCGGTGGCATTACCCGAGGATCTCAAGAACTTCAACAAAAGCTTTTCTTCACCAACCCCCAAGTCTTTGATCTTCTTCCCAGCGAGGAGATGGCCATCAACTTCGTTGTTCCTGAGGTTAGCTTACCACCCTTTCTCCTACACTCTTGTTGTACTCCTGTTCATCGCAATTCCTCTTACTGAATATTCCTTTTTCTTTTTGTTCTTCTTTTTATCCTCAAAAACTTCTAGGATTTGGCCGATAAGATCATTATTCCTACCGATCAACCTTACCTCCAATGTCTTGGCCCGCTAGGAAACCCAGATCCCACCGATCTGATAAACGCAGAGACAAATAGAATCCCCTTTAGAGCCAAAAACTTTTCCCTAGATCTATGAAAAGATGCTTTCCGTTCCTAGCCCAGTCCTACCAAGGGATGGAAGGATTGGTTCCTAAGAGTTAGTCATTCAAATGAGGTCCAATGGGGCGAGCGGAAGCTAGACCAGTGTATTAGATTGTCTCTTGCCGATATGGAGAGGAATGAGTCACTGCTGATTGCTGCTTCGTACTTCTGGTCAGACACGCTCAATGCTTTTGTGTTTGGCCACGGCCCTGCTTCCCCTACACTTGCCGATGTACTCATGCTCACCGGCTTAGACATATCCACTGCCGATAAGAGCCATCTGTTTGACACCAAACCCAGTTCTAAGGTAGAAACTCGTGCTATTGGCGGTTGGTCTGGGTACATTCAGAAGTACCGAAAAACAGGATCCGTCAGCGCAAAAGAACAGACCACCTTCCTGAATATGTGGCTGGATAAGTTTGTATTCTGTGGCCGATCGGCAGGAGCAACTTCTGTTTACCTATCGGTAGCAGAAAGATTAGCCGATGGAGGCCGATTTCCTCTTGGCCGATACGTGCTTGGTTCTCCCTATCACCTTCTCCATCAAGTAACCAAGAAACTTCTGCTCGGTCAACCCATCGGCAACTTAGGGGGTCCTTGGTGGTTTATCAACATGTGGCTTAGTCTTCACATGCACAACGCCTTGAATTCGACCTCTTTGCACAATGCTTCCCTAGGGACATAGCAGAGGATTATGAATTGGACGAAGAAGAATCGGCAACTCGCTCCCCCTTGAACTTTGGGAAGCTGCCATAGTCTTACCTGGCACTGGTGGAAATGAAGATTAGGTTAGCCGATTCTTTCAGACTCTGTATGAAGGTCTGACCAGAGAACAGTGGGCATGGATGCCTTATGAATATCCAGACACCATATTTCCCCTGACTTTCCATCCCTTCAATGATGCTCTCAACAAGGACCGTGATGTGATGATGGCAATTATCACCCCAAGGGCCATACCAGTGAACTTCTTTGGTAGTGGGAAAGCTTCCAATCTGACCTATGAGTTTTATAACCCATCGGCACTAGCTCGCCAACTGGCTTTTGGCCAACTGCCGATTGCACTTTGCTACGCCGATGTGGTAAAGCCGAGGGAGACCATCACTAGCAATCTTGAATGGATCAGAATAGCTCAACTTCCGCCAAATGCCGATACAGATGTCGACCTATCGGCTTGGATCCCAGCTCTCTTCATTACTCAGGCATACAAACAGTGGTGGGAAGAGTGGAAAGAGCATCTGTTCTGCAAATCAGCCCTCACATATCGTGGAATGATCGACCCCAAATACAGGATCCCCGATAATACTATAAGCATTTTAACCGATGTTCCAGTCCTTTCACTCTCATTTTCTATCGGCAACTCACTTTCTTTCTTTTACACAGGTCGATGATACGTCCCCATTAGTTAGCAGAAGTGGTAGGCCGATCGAACTCCTTCCATCGGGCCCGATCTCTTTGATCGGCAAGAACGCTCGAAGCTTGGCTGCTTTAATGCACCAGGGTGTGCGTTTCAAGAAAATCACCACCAAGTGAACGAAAACATCCCTGTCGTTAGCTGACACTGCTTTGGCACAAGCTTTCAAGGTAAATTCTTGAATTCCTCAACTTAATACAGATTCCATTCTGTTGATGCAAAAGTAGATCTGCAAACACAAAGGGCTAATACCCGATTCAAACGTTAAGGCGTGCCAGCCGATTTGACCTTACTACCAGCACAGGTGATAACTCGAATACTTTGGTCCTGACAATAGCGATGCGCCCGGATGTCACGGCCAAGAGGTATTCACGCGGAACTCGAGAATACGCCAAGCTTAAGTCGATGAACTCCTAAGAACTCGTAATAAAAAGGAAAATATGACAAAGTCATCGAAAAGTAGATGGTGGAATATGAGTAAAAACTTGTGTTTGATTGATTGATAGATATATCATTACAAGGCCCTAGGGTCTACATTTATACCCTGCTCAAAGAGCTACAATCAGACACGACTAGGACTCGAATTCCAAAATAAACAGAATCCGTATACAAAACGATTTTAAATAACTAAGGAAAACATAGAACCACCACCTCGTAACCGACCGGAACACCACCACAGATCAATCGGCAATCTCCACGCTTCCCTTCAGAGTCATCAGCAGTCTTCTTGTTATGGCCATTGGCAAACACCAATATTGATCATCGGCAAGAACACGTCACCACCTCTGGATTTAATCATATTCAATCGTTTCTTCATCGGCAACTATCCTCATCGGCAACTCTTCTGCAGGTTAGTTACCGTTGCTCCACCTGCCGATCTATACTCTACTGGTCTCTGGGTACATGTCCAAAAACGGTGTCAACACATGCCCCCCAATTTCGGAGTATGAAATCATTAATGCTCCAAAATTCTCTGCAGTAATGATGCCTTTCCGCAATTAATTCTCCCAATTTGGTAACCGACCGTTTAAATCTGAACAACCTTGGCCCGATTCTGCTGCAGGTTCCTCGAATTCCTCAACCTTCCGAACCGGATCCCTCCACTTTATGCGCCCATCGGCAATATTACCGTTAGAGGGAACTGTCGATGGACCGACCAAGAAATCCCGCACAGTGAAATATCTCCAGATCATGACCGCCTCCTGTCAAAGCACCTGCGCAATCCCTTGATTACCGTGTGAACAGTTACCATATCCACCTGAGTATCCTCAAATTTCACGGATACGGCGAAGAGATAAGTCAAATTTGCCCTTGCCCGTTTTGTCCTATAAATACTTCCTTCTCGGGTACTCCTTCTCCATCACATCATTCTACAGCCCCAACTCTACTTTCCTGGCGGTGGCACTGTTCGAGAGCTCCAAGAACTCCAACAAGAACTTCCTCCAACAACTCCCAAGTTTTTGATGTTCTCCCCTGCGAGGAGATGGCCATCAACTTCGTCGTTCCTGAGGTCAGCGTACTGCCCTTTTTCCTGTACTTTTACTGTACCCCTGTTCATCCACAATCTGTCTTACCGAATCCTTTTTCTTTTTGTTCTTCTTTTTGCTCCCAAAAATTTCTAGGATTTGGCCGATAAGATCGTGATTCCTACCGACCAACCCCATCTCTAATGCCTTGGTCCACTTGGGAACTTAGATCCCACCGATCTTATAAACGCAGAGACAAATAAAATCCCTTTCAGAGCCTAGAACTTTTCTTTAGATCTATGGAAAGACACCTTCTGTTCCTGGCCCAGTCCTACCAAGGGATAGAAGGATTGGTTTCTGAGAGTCAGTAATTCAAATGAAGTCCAATGGGGTGAACGGAAATTAGATCAGTGCATTAGATTGTCTCTTGCCGATATGGAGAGAAATGAGTCGCTACTGATAGCTGCCTCATACTTTTGGTCAGACACACTCAATGCTTTTGTGTTTGGCCATGGCCCTGCTTCTCCCACACTTGCCGATGTGCTTATGCTCACCGGCTTAGATATATTCACTGCCGATACCACCCACCTGTTTGATACCAAACCCAGCGCTAAGGTGGAAACTCGCTCTATCGGCGGTTGGTCAGGGTACATCCAGAAGTACCAAAGAACAGACCCAGTCAATATAAAAGAACAAACTACCTTTTCTGAACATGTGGCTTGATAAATTCGTATTCTTTGGCCGATCGGCAGGACCAACTTCGGTTTACTTATCGGCAGCAGAAAGATTAGCCAACGGCGGTCGATTTCCTCTTGGCCGATACTTGCTTGGCTCGGCCTATCACCTCCTCCACCAGGTAGCCCAGAAACTACTGCTTGGTCAACCCATCGGCAACTTAGGGGGTCCCTGGTGGTTCATCAATATGTGGCTTAGTCTTCACATGCACAAGCGCCTTGAGTTTGACCTCTTCCCACAGCGCTTCCCCAAGGACATAGCCGAGTATTATGAACTGGGTGAAGAAGAATCGGCAACTCGTTCCCCTCTGAACTTTGGCAAAACCGCCATAGTTTTACCTGGCATAGGTGGCAACGCAGACCAGGTTAGCCGATTATTCCAAACTCTGTATGAGGGTTTGACCATAGAACAGCGGGCATGGATGCCCTATGAAGATCCAAACACTAGATTCCCTCTGACTTTCCACACCTTCAATGACGCTCTCAACAAGGATCGTGAGGTGATGATGGCAATTATCACTCCCAGAGCTATACTGGTGAACTTCTTTGGCAGTGGGAAAGCTTCTAATCTGACTTATGAGTTCTACAATCCATCGGCACTAGCTCGTCAACTGGCTTTCGGCCAACTGCCGATTGCACTTTGCTACGCCGATGTGATAAAGCTGAGGGAGATTGTCGGTGTTTTCCCCCTGGGGGGTCACACCAACGAGTAAAACTTGTATGTGTGCTCCCTTTTCCGGATGGTGATGCAAGAAAGGACACAAAGATTTATCCTGGTTCGGGCAAGAGAAGGCCCTATGTCCAGCGGGGTGGGAGAGGGAGAATACAAGTGCTTGTATGAATACAAGAGAAGGCCCTACCTAAGTGCTTGTACAGTGGTGAATACAAGCGCGGTATGAACCAAGATGGAGTAAGGTTGCTCTACTATGTATGTCTTGTCCTGTGTTCATTTCCCAGGCCTCCCCTTTTATAGTTCCAAGGAGAGGTCTACGGTACATGTATAGGCGACAGAGTAGGGGTCGATAGAGGTATGGTGCGCTGACCCGCTCGAGGCCTCCGTACTGGCGTGGCCTCGAGCCGTCCCGTCTTGTACTCTGATGATGATTGTGCGTGCCCCTGTATCCCACTCCTGTGCGCTGTCCTGGACCGGTTTATCCATTGCACGCTTGTGCGTCATTGTAACAGCTACGTCGGAGTGGTTGTAGTGCTGTCTTTCATCGCCCGACCCTTCTCCAGGAAGGAAACATGCCTACTCGAGGGTCGGGTGCCATAGAATGCCTTGCTGGCCAATGCGCTGACCTTGGGCGTCTCGAGGGGGTCCTGATTAGACATTCTGACCCATTCCCTGCGCCCTGCCACGTTCTGGCTTATTTGGCGGGGAAGGCTGCAAAAAGAACGACGGGACGAATGCCTGTTCCCTTTCATGCTTCCCGTGACTGACGGGTTTGGTGAGAATGTGGCAGGCGCATTAAATGCCCTGGTCCCCGTGCCCACGTTAGGTGGCGGGCGGCGTCCTTGCACTCGAGGCCTCTCGATTCATACGAGCCTGTTTCCGTATTCGACAGTAGCCGGTGTTCGATCCCTGGTCGATTCGTAGGATGCTTTTTCCGTGTTCGAGACTATGGTCATCGAGGACCGTGCCCACAACCAGGCGTCGAGTTGGATGCCTCGACTTGCCTACGGATGCTCTTGATATGCACATCAGTTTGGGTACCCCTTACTGATATCCTCGACAGTAGCCCCCGAGTCTCTATTCAAGTGCTTGTGCTTGAGTGGAGGCTCTTTTTGGTGATCGAGTTTCCGTGGGGGTGCGCGAGCGACCCCGCGGGGTTAGCCCGCGAGCCCTTGGAGGAGTTTGTGACTCCTTCGAGGATTATATTGCCTAATTTGCGGAAATGCTCTCGATATCCATTGCGGAAGGTTCTGATTGGTTCGTTTCACACAGGGGTCTCGACGTACTCCCGGTGGAGCAAGCGTCATCCACCCCAGATTGAGCTCCTAGCGGGTAATCCAAGTGAGAACCTGTGCCCCGTTCGAGGGGGTCAGCAGCCTGGAGGCGTTCTCATAAAGCGGGGTTGACGTGGTCGGGAAGCTGGCTTCATTCGATAGAGTCCAGTGGCTCGATGCCTCCCTTCGGGGGATTCTTTTCGACCGTCTCAACCCTACCTTGGACATCCCCAGCGAGTTCTCGAGGCGGGCCTCAATTTTTCGACCACTCGCTGGGCATCCCTGACTCTGGTACTCGAGATCGGCTGTCGAACCCATTCGATGGGTCAGCCTGCGACCTCTCGAGATTTTAGCTGCAACGAGTGCGTACCTTAGCTTACAAAGGAAGGAAGAGGCCGTGGCGGTTCACCTTTTTGCCCGTTGGGCGCGCCTTTTTAGGCGGGAGCCGTTGCGGCACTATACCGGTGCAGAATTCGTAGCGTCCCGTCTGAGAGAGAGAGAGATAAAGACCGTTAGGCGGCACATTTATTGGAGGAGTTACCGTATCCGTCGGATCCGCCCGTTGGTGGGTCGCCGTCTATAAATGTTCTGTGGTCTTCCTGTCGTCGCTCCTTCCGCCTCCTGCCCTAGTCCTTGCCTTAGCTTCCTTGCCATCTCGCACGCGCGCACCCTCGAGCAGTAGTGAAGTCGCCCTTCTCCCACCTGAAGATGCCTGTGAGACTCATCGCCACCGATGACTGGCGCCCGTCGTCGATGACGGAGCGCCGGCTGTTGGAGCTCGAGAGGGAGGGACTCCTACGCCCCCGCACTTCGTCACCGCGGCCAGAGTGGATCGCGCCGGCGGCGGACCAAAGGGAGCCAAGGCCGCCCAAGGGATATGTTGTTTCTTTCGCCAAGTTCCATCGCCATGGCTTGGGATCCCCTCCAAGCCACTTTATGCTGGCGCTTTGCCATCACTACGGCGTGGAGCTCCAACACTTCTCGCCGAACGCCATCACCGCCGCGGCGGTTTTTGCCGCAGTGTGTGAAGGCTATCTGGGGATGATGCCGCATTGGGACCTATGGCTTCACCTGTACCGGGGCGAGCTCTTCAACGTCCCCAGCGGGACCGCAGGAGTGTGGAAGCCGGTGTGGGCCGGGTGCCTCAACCTGGTGATGAAGACCGGCAAGTCGGAGAAGCTGTGGGAGTACATTCCCGTGGGGTTGACGTCAAACCACGCCGGATGGGACTCCTAGTGGTTCTACTTACGGAACGACGACGACCTCCTCCCTGCCTACATTGGGCGTTTGATCTCGGAGCGTCCGGATCACTCGAAGTATGGCGTCGTCTAGGCCCACCAGCCGCGGCTCGACCCCCTCCTCGACGCCTTGAAGAAGCTATGCGAGGAAGGCCTGACGGCTGCTCTCGTCCTCTCGGCCGTCCATCATCGGAGGGTCCTCCCGTTGATGTCTCGGCCGTTGAGGATGGACGAGATTGGTCCTGGTGTTTCATCCCAGGTGTTGGCATTTCTTAACATCGTCACTAAGAACAGGGTTCAATTCGTCCTCAGCAACGATGTCAGAAATGTCGTGATAACACTTACTAATGCAATCACCAAGATTAGAGTATAAATCTATCCTAAGCAACGATGCCTGAAATGCTTGTTAGCGTTTCTTAGCGTCGCTACCTAGAATAGGGTTCTGCTCTACTCATAATAATGACATTGGCAGTGTAATATTGGTAGATCCGTAGCATCACCACCTTGAATAGGAAGCTAGATCTACCTTCCCGATAACGGCGCCTTATTACCGTTAGGGTAGGGTTCCAATTCTTAGTCATGGTAGTGGCACTAGGATTGCCATGTTGGTATTCCTTAACAAGTCACTAGCTCGGCGCATGTCTAGCAACAGTGTTAAGTATATACCGGGGTGATAGTTCCTTAAGTTTGGAGTTTAAGTACTGCAAGTGGACGGGAATTATCGTGTAGCATTTCAACCCGGGGATTTACCGAGTGTCGTATTTATAGTTTCGCTCTAAGGAAGGCTTAATATGTTAAGGATTCTAAGATAAGCATAGATCAAAGTAATTATGATAGCAATAATGGAATCAAGGGTCATAGCAGCTGATAAACATTTATATGTAGAATAGTGATCCATCACAATGTAGGCATGGCATATGGGCTAAGGAATAAAAAGAGACTAAAAGAATGAATTGAATCAAAGAATAAACAAACAACCTATTGGAGCAGGTGTAGTCCTAGATACAGATCATGTCATAGAACAAGTTAATCATGTAATTATATTACTTAGATCTAGTCTTGTGTTTAGATGGTTTGGGAGGTTACGCGAGTACTGGTCTGCCAGCAACCTCTGCACTATTTAGACTCCTACACCCTAGCCGAACGTGGGGGAATGCCAAGGACGGACAGGGCTGTCACCACCTGCCGCCATCCCCTCAACCGTGGACTAGGACAATGCATTTACCCGGCCTTTACACCCAAGCACCATGCTTACTTGCAAAGAACCTACTCGGACTCCCCCGGGTCCCCGACCCTACGGATCGACAGGTAAGAATCCCGAGCCTACTCAAAAGAGCATGATAAACCCCCATCTTCACACAAAGCTATTTCTAGGCAATTAATTAACATGAAGCAATTAGATTAAAGTCCTAAGTGAGAATAATACAACATACACTTAGCACTAGTTCATATAATACACTACTAGCCCTAGGGTAGCATTATACTATAAGAACTATAGGTCACGGTGTCGACCATAGCCTCGAATATAGAAACAAGGTCGAGCAAATCAACAAGGGCTCGATAGCCAGCAAGCATTGATTACGGAAAGAGCGTCGAGCGAACCGACAAGCCTCGAGCGCAAAAGCGCTCCCAGCCGCCTGTCGTAGGTATGGGAGCCAGAGCATTAAATGCGACTGCCATGCTCCCACCTAACCCGACAGTCACAAGAAGCATGACAAGAGAGCAAGCACGCATCAAATCTCCACTTGTCCTAGCTTTATCCTCAAAATTGGAGAAAATTACAACTCGGCACAGTGCAGCAGGCGTAATATCTCATCACGACACCCCTCAAGACGTTCGAGGTCAGTGCTCCTGCATAACAAAGCCACCTGTGTCGCCTGACCCTCGAGCAGGCATGCTCCTTCCTAGAGAAGGATCGAGCGATGGAAGTCAGCGCTTCAACCACTCCAGACATGACTATTGCCACGATGTACAAGCGTGCTCGCACCCAAGCCAATACCAGACGATGTACAAGAGTTGAATTCAGGGAATGCATGAGCTATCATCACCAAAGTACCCTGTAACAAGATGGCTCGAGGCCACATCGGTACGGAGGCCTCGAGTAGGTCAGCGCCATACCCCTATCGAGGCCTACTCAAACACCTACACCCTGTAACCTAGGTCTCCCCTTGGAAGTGTAAAAGGGGAAACTAAGGACAATATCAAGCAAGAGACCTAGCATACACGATTCACACTCCACCACAACCGGTTAGGACATAGAATTTGTCGAGGATATCAGTAAGGGGTACCTTAACTGATGTGCATAACAAGAACACCCGTACGCAAGTCGAGGCCTCCAACTCGACGCTCTACCCAGTCACACGTACGGTCCTCGATGACCGCAGCCTCGAAGACAGAAAGAGCATCCTGCGAATCGACTAGAGCTCGAGCGCAGGCTACCATCGAATATGGAAACGGGCTCGAGCGAATCGGAAGGCAACGAGCGCAAGGACGTCGCCCGCCGCCTGACGCGGGCATGGGAACCAGGGCATTTAATGCACCTGCTGCGTTCTCACCTAACCCGCAGGTCACGGGAAGCATGATAGGGAACAGGCACCCGTCCCGTCATTCTTTCGCAGCCTTCCCCACCAAATAAGCCAGAGCATGGCTGGTTGTAGGAAGCGAGTCGGAACGTCTAATCAAGACCCCCTCGAGACGCCCAAGGTCAGCGCTCTGGCTAGCAAGGCGTTGCACGGAATCCAACCCTCGAGTAGGCACGTTTCCTTCCTGTACAAGCACTCTGACGTATCTGTCACCAGGACGTACAAGCATGCAACCGATAAGCCAGCCCAGGACGGCGCGCATAGCGGGATACCGGGGCACGCGTAATCATCATCAAGCTACCAGGACAAGATGGCTCAAAACCATGCCGGTACGGAGGCCTCGAGTAGGTTAGCGCGCCATACCTCTATCGACCCCTACTCTAACGCCTATACATGTACCCTAGGCCCCTCCTTGGAACTATAAAAGGGGAGGCCCGGGAGTGGATATAGGCGACGCAATACAACACAACCCAACATACAACGCACACGTAGTAGAGTGAACTCACTCCATCTCCATCCATACCACGCTTGTATTCACCCCTGTACAAGCACTTAGGTGCAGAATAATACAAACTCTCAACCACCCCGCTGGACGTAGGGCCTTCTCTTGCCCGAACCAGGATAAATCTTTGTGTCTTTTTGCATCACCATCTGGAAAAGGGAGCACGCATACAAGTTTTACTCGTTGGTGTGACCCCCCGGAGGGAAAACACCGACAGTTGGCGCGCTAGGTAGGGGTCCTGCGTGTTTTTCACCGATTTCTCATTCCTTTCCAGATGGCCACTCTCACTTTGCTGATTCCGTGCTCTATGGTGATTTGGTTTGGGAGTCTCGAGTTCATGTCTACTGGCTCCGGCTATGACATGATCCTGCTCTCGATCAAAGGACCGGAAGGAGCCCGCGTTGCGCCAACACGGTTGAGGGCCCCGAGACGTCCTCGCCACCATGCCTCCCCGCCCAAGAAGCGGCTTGGACAAGACCGCCATCGCCCTTTTGCCTCGTCACGACCGATAGTTCGTGCCAGGCAGGAGGTGGCACAGGAGCCGATAGCCCCGCGCGCCGAAACCGTGGGTATGACAGCTCAGAGCCATGAGGATCGCACGACGACAGGAGGTGACACGCCCCGCGCACTCTCCCCCCCTCTAGGCTACTTCCACATGGGATGTTCGCCCCAAGGAGAGCGTTGCTGTTCGGTATGGACAATGCCGCGGCGTCGCTCGCCAGGGCGATATGTCCAAACGCCCAGACGTACGTGGAGAGACCAATGGTCCTCCCACGCGACCCTAGAGTGCAGCGACAGACGTCCGAGCTGCCAGACTTCTCGCAGGTACAAGGCCTCCGCCACCTAGGCCCTGGGCGGTACATGATTACCTCCCTCAGGCAGCGGCTGCTGGAGGAAGGACGCGGGTGCTTCTACGTCGCCGAGCGGGACTCCGACTTTGAGACCGACAGTTACGACCCTACGAGGGAACGCTTCCATATCGACGGGGCGGTGGAAACCACCGACGAGACACAGGATGCTGTTGTTGGCGGTCGAGCCCCTGCAGCAAGGGAAGACCCTAGGACGCCTGGGAATGACGGTCAAGTCGACCCCGCTCCACAAGAAGACAGAGCCGCACAAATTGCGTAGCTACGAGAGCTCAAGGCAAAGCTTGACGAGGATCGCGAGCGCCTTGTTCTGCTTGAACAAATCCTCGAGCAGGACCTGCCTTACCCGCATGGCGGAAGTGTCCGCAGACGGGCTCGAGAGGTACGCCAGCAGATCGTTGGAGACGGAGAGCCTGAGCAGCCCGTCAGTCGTTTCCCTCGAGCATGCCAGAACATCGAGCCCGTCTGCGGACAATGCTGCTGCATAATATGCCCGAACCATCAAACTCCCAAGCGCGACGCATTCGAGACGAGGTGCAGACTCTGCTCCAAGTAGCGGCAGTTCAGCAGGCCGAAAGCTCGGCCTCTCGACGTCGAGGAGCGGCCACAGAAAAGCATGATGAGCCAGCCCACAATGAAAAGGAGGTGTCGTTCCATCAGCAGCCGCCCCCTCAAGGGAAAAAGGCCACGCTCGTCCTCCCCGTCGACAACCAACGACGACAGGACGCACGACACGACATCGACGAGAATCGTCGCCGTCGGTACGGGGACGCAGAAGAGCGCGGTTACAGCGCCCATCGCGGCGGGAGGTACGACGCGATGAGGACCGAATGGCCCCGGAGCCACCGGGCCCACGGGTGTTCAGCAGGGCAATCCGCAGCACGCCGCTGCCCAGCCCGTTCCGACCCCGACCAGCATTGCAAAGTACAATGGCGAGACCAAGCCAGAGCTATGGCTGGCAGATTTTAGGCTAGCCTGTCAGCTGGGAGGCACTCGAGGGGACGATCGAGCCATCATCCGACAGCTGCCGCTCTTCCTCTCCGACACCGCACGCAGATGGCTCGAGGAGCTCCCGGCTAACCAGATCTACGATTGGGTCGATTTGGTCAGGGTGTTCGAGGGTAACTTCAAAGGAACCTACATACGACCCGGCAACTCGTGGGACCTCAGCAAATGCAAGCAGAAGTCGAGAGAAACTCTCCGAGAGTACGCTCGACGCTTCTCAAAGCAGCGCACCGAGCTGCCACACATCCGCGACCACGACGTGATCCAGGCCTTTGTCTCTGGTACCACCAGTCGAGACTTGGTGCGGGAACTAGGCCGGAATCACCCTCAGACCGTCGACGAGCTGATGGATGTAGTGGCAAACTACGCTACAGGGGAAGAAGCGGTCGGTGCCTTCTTTAGCTGTGAAGGAAAGGCAAGCCACCCGCCGATGATGATGAGGGCCCCAATCGAGGGATCAAGAAGAACAAAATGAAGAAGAAAACATGGCTGTTCGAGCGGGAAGACATCGACGACGATCTTGTCGCTGCCATGGAACGCAAAAGGCCTCGAGGCTGTCCAGAGGGGGCCATCTTCGACAAGGTGCTCAAGGAGGGGCGAACCACAAGCTCGAGGACTGCCGTATGTTGAAAAAGCACTTCGACAGCCTGGGGTTCAAGAAGGACACCCGTGATGACCCAAAGAAAGAGAAGAACAGCGACAAAGGGGACGACAAAGACGACAAAGGTTTCCCTGCCGTCCACGACTGCTACATGATCTACGGTGGACCCTCGATGCAGTTGACCGCAAGGCAACGCAAGAGGGAACGCTGTGAAGTCTTCGCGGCAAGGATGGCGGTACCCCAGTACCTCAGCTGGTCGAGCACTCCCATCACTTTCGATAGAGATGACCACCCCGACAAGGTAGTCGCCCCTGGCATCTACCCACTCGTCGTCGACCCCATCATCGTCAATGCTAGACTCTCAAAGGTGCTGATGGACGGCGGCAGCAGCCTGAACATCATCTACCTCGAGACCCTCGACCTTCTCGCCATCAGCAGGGCGCATCTCCAACCAAGCGTCGGCGGATTCCATGGCGTCGTGCTAGGAAAGAAGGCACTGCCGGTACGTCGAATCGACCTACCGGTCTGTTTCGGCACGGCGGCCAATCTCAGAAAGGAGACCCTTACCTTTGAGGTGGTGGGGTTCCGAGGCACGTACCAGGCCATCATCAGGCGCCCGGGCTACGCCAAATTTATGGCTATCCCCAACTACACATACTTGAAGTTGAAGATGCCCGGGCCCAAGGGCGTCATCACCGTCAGCTCCTCCTACGAGCACGCGTACGAATGCGACGTCGAATGCGTGGAGTACGGGGACGCTGTCGAGAGTTCCGCCGAGCTCGCCTCGAAACTCGAGGCCCTGGCCGCTGAGGCTCTAGAGCCCAAGCGCCACGCGGGCAGTTTCGAGCCGGCAGAAGGGACGAAGAAGATCCCGCTCGACCCCAACGACTCCGACGGCAAGGTGCTGACGATCAGCGCCGACCTCGACCTCAAATAGGAAGCCGTGCTCGTCGACTTTCTCTGTGCAAATGCCGATATGTTTGCATGGAGTCCCTCGGACATGCCTGGCATACCGAGGGATGTCGCCAAGCACTCCTTGGAAATTCGAGCCGGTTCCAAGCAAGTGAAGCAATGGTTGCATCGCTTCGATGAGGAGAAGCGCAAGATCATTGGCGAGGAGATCCACAAGCTTTTGACGGTCGGATTCATCAAGGAGGTTCACCATCCCAACTGGTTAGAAAATCCTGTACTAGTTAAGAAAAAGAACAGGAAAATGAGGATGTGTGTCGATTATACGAGTTTAAATAAAGCATGTCCGAAAGTTCCTTTTCCATTACCACGTATCGATCAAATTGTTGATTCTACCACGGGATGTGAAACCCTTTCTTTCCTTGATGCATATTCTGGTTACCATCAAATAAAAATGAAAGAGTCCGATCAGCTCGCGACATCTTTCATCACGCCTTTTGGGATGTACTTTATGTAACCATGCCGTTCGGGCTTCGAAACGCGGGAGCCACATATCAGCGCTGCATGCTCCACGTGTTTGGCAAGCATATAGGGTCGACAGTCGAGGCATACGTCAACGACATTGTTGTCAAGTCAAAGCGACAGGGAGACCTGATTCAGGACCTCGAGATCGCTTTCAGTTGCTTACGCGCCAACAAGATCAAGCTCAACCTCGAGAAATGCGTCTTCGGTGTACCTCGAGGCATGCTCCTGGGATACATAGTCTCCCAACGCGGCATCGAGGCTAACCCCGAGAAAGTCTTGGCCATCACGAGAATGGGGCCAATCCGAGACGTCAAGGGCGTGCAGAGAGTCACGGGATGCTTAGCGGCGCTGAGTCGTTTTATCTCGAGGTTGGGAGAAAAGGCGTTGCCGCTGTATCGACTCCTGAAGAAAGTCGAGCGTTTCTGTTGGACCCCCGAGGTCAAGGAAGCCCTCGATAACTTGAAGAAAACACTGACCTCTGCCCCGGTCCTAGTCCCGCCCCAACCCGCAGAACTTCTGCTTCTGTACATCACCTCGATGACCCAAGTCGTCAGTGCGGCGGTAGTGGTCGAGAGGCAGGAGGAGGGGCATGCGCTGCCAGTCCAGAGGCCAGTCTATTTCGTCAGCGAGGTGCTCTCGGAGACCAAGGCACTATACCCACAGATCCAGAAGCTAATCTACGCCGTAATCCTCGCCCAACGCAAGCTGCAGCACTACTTCCTCGGCCACCGTATCACGGTGGTCTCGTCCTCCCCCTTGGGTGAGATCATCCAAAGTCGGGAGGCCACGGGAAGAATCGCTAAGTGGTCGGTCGAGCTCATGAGTGAGACCCTCACTTATGCGCCCCGTAAAGCTATCAAGTCACAGGCCCTAGTGGATTTCGTCGTGGAAGGACAGACTCCCAGCTCCCCCCGGCTCAGGTTCAGGCAGAGTTGTGGACGATGTATTTCGACGGGTCCCTCATGAAGACGAGAGCTGGGGCGGGCCTGCTATTCATCTCACCCCTGGGCGTTCATATGAGGTATGTCATCAGGATTCATTTTGCCGCGTCCAACAAAGTCGCGGAGTACGAAGCCCTTGTCAACGGTCTGATGATCGCCATCGAGCTAGGAGTCTGACGCCTCGACGTTCGAGGCGACTCCCAGCTCGTCATCGACCAAGTGATGAAGGCCTCGAACTGCCACGACCCAAAAATGGAGGCGTACTGCAAGGAGGTCCGTCGACTCGAGGCAAGTTCCACAGCCTTGAGCTCATCCACATCGCCCGACGCTACAACGAGGCAGCCGACGAACTCGCTAAGATCGCGTCGACTCGAGGCACGGTCCCACCTGACGCGTTCTCGAGAGATCTACACGAGCCATCCGTCGACTTGGGTTCAGTGGCTGGTGTCGAAGCCACTCCTGCCCAGCAAACCGACACCGTCGAAGCGCTACTAATGGTAGCCGAGGTAATGGAGGTGGAACAGCGGCCCAGTCGACCGTTTGACTAGCGCACGCCATTCCTCGATTGCCTAATTCGATGCGAGCTGCCAATAGATCGATCCGAGGCCCACCGTATCGCTCGACTGGCCAAATCATATGTAATCTACGGCGAAGGCAACGAGCTATACCGACGAAGCCCGACATGGATCTTGCAGCGTTGCATCACCATAGAGGAAGGCCGAAAACTCCTCGAGGATCTACACTCGGGGGCTTGTGGCCACCATGCTGCTCCACGGACCCTCGTAGGGAATGCTTTCCGACACGGTTTCTACTGGCCAATGGCCGTAGCTGACGCCATCGAGCTCGTGCGCTCATGCCAAGGGTGCCAATTCTACACCAAGCAGATGCATCTGCCCGCCCACGCTCTCCAGATGATCCCCATCACGTGGCCGTTTGCGGTGTGGGGGCTCGACTTAGTAGGACCTCTACAGAAGGCAGCAGGGGGGTACACCCATTTGTTGGTAGCCATCGACAAATTCTCCAAATGGATCGAGGCTCGACCCATCATGAACATCCGCTCCGAGCAGGCCGTCCTTTTCTTCACTGACATCATCCACCGGTTTGGGATTCCCAATGTCATCATCACCGACAACGGCACTCAGTTCACCGGCAAAAAGTTCTTGGACTTCTCCGATCGGCATCACATCTGTTTGAACTGGTCTGCAGTAGCTCACCATCGAACTAATGGCCAGGTCGAGCGTGCCAACGGCATGATTTTGCAGGGGCTCAAACCGAGGATCTACAACCGCTTGAAGAAATTTGGCAAGGAATGGGTCGAGGAGCTTTCTTCGGTCCTATGGAGCTTAAGGACGACGCCAAGCAGGGCCGCAAAATACACCCCATTCTTCATGGTTTATGGCTCTGAGGCTGTGCTCCCAACGGACCTCGAGTATGGATCCCCTCGACTCAAAGCATACAACGAGCAATCAAATAAAGAGACTCAAGAGAATGCGGTCGACCAACTCGAGGAAGCTCGAGACATGGCCCTCCTCAACTCCGCCAGATACCAGTAGAAGCTTCGACGCTACCACGACAAGCACGTGCACAAGAGAGATCTGAATGTGGACGACCAAAGCAATTAAGGACGCCACAAGCTGACTCCACCTTGGGAGGGCCCATACGTAGTGGCTGAGGTCCTGAAGCAGGGGACATACAAGCTAGCGGACGAGAAAGGGGCGATCTTCACCAACGCGTGGAACATCAAACAGCTACGTCGATTCTACCCCTAGAATTTCAAAGCTTTATGTTCCCATCCACATTTTGTACCAAGACCTTATGAATGAACGCATGAATGAAAAAGATCTTTCCCTCGAGTAATTTACTTTTTTTCATTGGTCAAAATTTCAACGTTAGAAGGGAGTACCAACTATGACCCATCATAGTCGATACCCCCTCGGGGGCTAGCAGGGGGGTACCCCCCCCCAAAATATCGAAAAAACCAGGAAATTCTCTTGTTCCTATCAGAAAATCTCACGCGGTCGAGTAGTGGAGGCACCTCGAGCCCCTTAAGGGCCGAGGGACGACGAGCCTAAGGACTCCTACGCCTCCGGGCTACGGTACCTTTACTCGCTTCCTCACCCTCGAGGCAATCGAGGTCGCCTTAACAAAAGACCAAATGGGAACTACAGATACAGGCAGAAAAAGAATCTCGAGCGGAAAGATAGGCAAACATTCACAGATCTTATAAGCCACTCAAAAACACAGTACTACATAAGATAGACCGACAAAATACTGTACAAGGGGCCTAGGCACCTAGAGCAGGCTCACAAACCTCATTCCGCATCTCGGTCCTCACCACCATCGCCCGCGCCCGGGCTAGTCCCGGGGGGAAGTACTTCCGGCTCGAAAAACTTAGCCAACCTCTCCCCAGTGACCTCTGCATCGTCAATCAAGGCGTGGAGCCTCTCCTCGTTCTCCGCGTCAGTCTTGGAGATGTCGGTGACGAAGCCGTGGGACACCACCTCCATATCGTACAAAAAGCCTGAGCGGACTACCGCCATCGCCCGCTTCACTCCGATATGAAGAGCGTCCCGCACTCGATCCCTCAGTGTTGCGCCTAGATAGCACAGCTGATCGACGAGTGCGTCGTCTCGAGCCTCCTCCCTCGACTCGTCCATGGGCTCGACCTCCCAAGAGGTCGAGAGATCGCTTATCGCCGTCCGCAGCCGACGGTTCAAAGCGACCTCCCCCTCGAGCTGGGCCTTGGCAGAGCGAGCCTCGACTTGGGCGGCGAGCAGCTCGTCTTTAAGCTCTACAAAGACAAACATGAAGAAATTAGATAACACCAAGCACACCTCAGAGAAAAGACTCGATAGTAGAAACGTACCACGAATGCTCTCATCCAGAGCCGTATTCACGCCAACCAAGTTAGTGTTGGCCCTCTCGATCTCTTTGTTGGAGCGCACCAGCTCGGTGTTGGCAATGCGCAGATCCTCGATCGCCTTGCCAGCCTGCGCGATGGCACCATTTTTCTCTAGCAGCTCTCCCTTCAGACGGTCGACATCGTCAGAAAGGCCGCGAGATCGAATCTGCTCAGCCTCGAGATCTTTGAGGGCCTTCTTCTTGGCCTCCTCCGCGGCGCTCCGAGCGATCTCGCCATTCACGCACTCCACCTTCATCATTTGAAAGGTCTCTCGAGCGGATGCAAGTTCAGTCTTAAGGAGGCCCTTCTCCTTGTCCAGGTCAGCAGCGGCACTCTTGTAAGACAGGGCCTCGTCCCGGGCCTTGGACGCGGCCTCCTCAACCACCATGGTCCGCTCCCTCAGAAGCGCAGCCTCTTCCACCGCTTTCTTCGAAGCCTCTCGAGCCTCAGCCAGAGCAGCCTCCCTCTCCTTCTTCTCCTCCTCAAGCGCCAAAAGCTCTTTATAGGCCTTGAGGAGCTTCTCCTGCGACTCTAGGAGTTTGTCCTTGAGAATGGGGAGTTGCTCCCAGCCGCCTCTCGTGCCGTGGATGAAGCTCGATTTAATGCGGGAGGTCTATTTTAGGTCCTACGAGCCAGACATTGGGTAATTAGCACACAAAACCAAACGTTCTATAAGGATTAAAGCCCGAAAAACACTTACAAAGTAGGTCGGTCCGAGCCCGTTGTTAACAACGTCGGACAGGAGCCCCACTGTATGCTTCATCTAGAGGCGAAGCTCCTCAACGTGCTCCCACTTTTCGGCCTCCTTCCGGTCGTCTAGGAAAATACTAGGTTCAGACGGATCGGTGGAAGCCCGGATGCGGATCCGGTCGGGGCACCAGTTCTCCATCTCCTGGTCGGCGCGCGCCTTGACGCCTCAGATGAGCTCCTCGACGGTCTCGAGCGACCCCCCGTGGCGCAGGAACAAGTCGACGAGGGAGGGGAACCGCCCATCGTCGTCCACCGTCTTCCAGGTCCCGGTCTCGCTGCCTCCACCGCCGCCTGACGTTCCAGCCTCGTCCTCCTCAGCGAGAATGCGGTCCTCCCACGGCCGACACTCTCGAAGGAACCCCGGAGCAATCCCATCCATGACGTAGATGGTACCCTTGATCTCGGACTGAGGGTCAACGGGGGTGCGCATCATACAGGCGAGCGCCACCACGCCGTCCGCCCGCCCCGACTCTGCTAGGATCGAGGCGGGCGCCCCTAGACGGAGCCACGCCGGGGTCGGAGGACCGTAAACTGGCAGACCCTCCTCCCGGTTTCTAGGCTCTTATGGCGCTGGTGGCACTGGTTGGGGCGGACTGTGAGAGGGAGGCTCGAGCAGATCCTCTAACTGCTGGCCCCTCTACTGCTGCTCCTAGAGCTCCCGCAGCTCCCATTGACGGTCCTGCTCCAGCAGCTCCTCGAGCTGGGGACCCGCTGGCGGCCGCCCCTCCTCTCCTTCTTTCTGCTACGGCTGCTGCTCCTCTTGCGGCTGTCGCCGTGTCTCCTGCTCCCGCTCTTTTTTCTCTTTCTTCCTCTACTTCTCGATGGAGTGGAGCCCGATGGGCCAAGGTGTCCGCCTCACGATGGGAGAGGCCTTGACCTCCTCGTCCATAGGGCAGGCGTCCCTCGGAGGCCCGTCGCTAGACCCGTCACTTATAGTGATAGGATCTGCCTCGACCCCCGATCGAGGAGGCTTGGGGGCTCCCTCCAGCTCTTGGAGATGGGCGCTTCAACCCGCTTTGGCGACGGCGGGGTGGACTCCACCACCAATGGGCGAGGCAGAGCGCCCTCGATACTGGTCGACGGCTGAGGATTGGAGGAGCCTACAAGCAACCGATAGCAAAAATTAGTCGCCATAATAACCAACACAAAGCTAACACAAAGTTAGGAATGAACCGCTAACCTGAATCCTTGGAGGCCGCTCCCACCTTGAGCCTTTTAGCCATCGAGGGCTGAGCCTGCTCAAGTGTCCGCTTCAACCTGAGAAAGAGGAACAAGCATGAGAGAAGCTGGGAAAGTGCAGAGACATCCAAGGAGAGGAATCATGACATTGAAACCTTACCCCACAGGGAGAGAGACCCGCCTGCCGGTACCTCAACCGGTGGGCCTCGAGCTGCCCCGCGTCAAGGCTCCAGGCACCTCTCGAGCAGGCGCCGGCCTCGGCTTGACATCTCCCGCTTGGCCGGTGCCTGGACTGGCACTCCTGCGATCCGTTCCCCCCTTGCTGGAAGCCGCAGCGCGGCCGCGAGTCAGCGGCCCCGCCGTCAAGGACTTGACCCGATGGCCCGCCTTAGACGCGGGAGGAGGCTGGGGGCGGGAGACATCCCGACCTGGTGCAGGTTGTGAAGGAGTGTCGGCGCGGCAGCGGTGCGGGGACGCCTCCCTCCGCTGACTTTCACGAGACCCGCTTGGCGCCCCGCTTTGGACTTCTGTCCGTGGGACGTCGACGGCGGTCGGAGGTGGGCCATCGAGGATCCGGTCGAGACGGGACGCCATTCCCTCCGAATCATCGCTATCGTCGTCACCATCACCGCTATCATCCTCATTGGGGGATTCTTCTTCAGCCCCCCCCCCTTTGCCTGGACTTTGCTCGACGCGCCTCTAACGCTTGGCGATCGAGATTCTTCTTCTTTTCCTTCTTCTTTTCTGAGTCCTTTGCGGACTTCTGCTTTTCAGCGGACTGGCACCGCTTGTCGTGGTCGACCTCGTCCTCCTTTACTGGAGGCCTCGAGGACCGAACGTCGATCGGTCCCTGCGAGAGCGAAGACAAGCTTAAAGAGGGATCGAAGGAAATCCAGAATCGAAGCCATATGCAAGAAAGGACCTTACCAGATCGATTGATCCCACGTCAGGCCTCATAGGGAAGCCATTGACATGCTCCGGCTGGAAGTCGCCAGCGACAGCCACCCTGACCGGAGCCGCGACCTCATCATCCGCCGGAGCCTCGTTGGACATCCGGCACGCCTCGAGGTCCCGGGACGAAACGCCGGGACCCATCTCGTCCATCCTCAGCGGCCGAGACATCAACGGGAGAACCCTCCGATGATGGATGGCCGAGAGGACGAGAGCGGCGGTTAGGCCTTCCTCGCGTAATTTCTTCAAGGCGTCGAGGATGGGGTCGAGCCGCGATTGGTGGACTTGGATGACGCCGTACGTCCAGTTCTCCGGGCGCTCCAAGATTAAGCGGCCGGTGTAGGTAGGAAGGAGGCCATCATCGTTCCGCAAGTAGAACCACTGGGAGTCCCATCCGGCGTGGTTCGATGACAATCCCACCAGGATGTACTCGCGTGGCCTCTCCGTTTTGCCGGTCTTCAGCACCAGATTGAGGCACCCGGCCCGCACGGGTTTCTTCACTCCAGCAGTTCTGACGGGAGCGTTGAAAAGCTCGCCCCAGTACAGGTGGAGCCACAAATCCCAGTGGGGCATCATCCCCAAATAGCCCTCACACACCGCGGCAAAGACTGCCGCGACAGTGATGGCGTTTGGGGAGAAGTGCTGGAGCTCCACCCCGTAGTGATGGCAAAGTGCCCGCATGAAGCGACTCGGAGGAGCTCCCAAGCCGTGGCAGTGGAACTTGGCAAACGAAACCACGTAGCACTTGGGTGGATTGGGCTCCTGGTGGTCCGCCGCCGGCGCGATCCACTCCGGCCGCGACGAAGACGTGCGGGGGCGTAGGAGTCCCTCCCTCTCAAGCTCCAACACCCGGCGCTCCGTCATCGACAACGGGCGCCAGTCATCGGCGGCGACGAGTCTCACAGGCATTTTTGGGTGAAAGAAAGGCAAACTCGCTACTACTTGAGGGTGCGCGCGTGCGTGAGATGGCAAGGGAGCTGAGGCAAAAATGGAGGCAGAAGGCGGAAGGGAGAACGGCAGCAAGGCCACGGGATATTTATAGACGGCAACCCACCAACGGACAGATCCGATAAACACGGTAACTCCCCCATAAATGGGCCACCTAACGTTCTTTTTTCTCCTCACAGACGGGACGCTACGAATTATGCGCCGATACAGTGTCGCAACGGCCCCTGTCTGAAAAGATGCGCCCAACGGGCAAAAAGGTGAACCGCCGCGGTCCTTTTCCTTCCCCTATAAGCCAAGGTACGTACCCATGAAAGTCTTGAGAGGTCGTAGGCTGACCCGCCGAAAGGGTTCGACAGCCGATCTCGAGTACCAGAGTCAGGGATGCCCGGCGAGTGGTCGAAAATCGAGGCCCACCTCGAGAACTCGCTGGGGATGTCCAAGGTGGGGTTGAGACAGTCGAGAGGAATCCCCCCGAAGGGAGGCATCGAGCCACTGGACTCTATCGAACGAGACCAGCATCCCCGACCACGTCGACCCCGCTTTATGAGAATGCCTCCGGGCTATAGCTGACCCCCTCGAAAGGGGCACAGGCTCTCACTTGGGCTACCCATTAGGTGCTCAATCTAGGGTGGATGACGCTCGCTCTATCGAGAGTACGTTGAAACCCCTGTGCAAGACGGGCCAATCAGAACCTTCCACCATAGGTGTCGACAGCGTTTCTGCAAATTAGGCGATATAACCCTCGAAGGAGTCAAAAACTCCTCCAACGGCTCGGGGGCTACCGCCGCGGGGTCGCTCGCGCGCCCCCACGAAACCTCAACCAAAAAGTATAGCCTCCACTCGAGCGCCAGCGCTCAAATGGAGACTTGGGGGCTACTGTCGAGGATATCAGTAAGGGGTACCTTACATGATGTGCATAAAAAGAACACCTGTACCCAAGTCGAGGCCTCCAACTCGACGCTCTACCTAGTCACACGTACGGTCCTCGACGACCGCAGCCTTGAAGACGGAAAGGGCGTCCTGTGAATCGACCAGAGCTCGAGCGCAGGCTACCGTCGAATACAGAAACGGGCTCGAGCAAATTGAAGGTGTCGAGCGCAAGGACGCCGCCCACTGCCTGACGAGGGCACGGGAACCAGGGCATTTAATGCGCCTACCGCGTTCTCACCTAACCCGCAGGTCACGGGAAGCGTGATAGGGAACAGGCACCCGTCCCGTCATTCTTTTTGCAGCCTTCCCCACCAAATAAGCCAGAGCATGGCAGGTTGCAGGAAGCGGGTCAGAACGTCTAATCAAGACCCCCCTCGAGACGCCCAAGGTCAGCGCTCTGGCTAGCAAGGCGTTGCACGGCATCCGACCCTCGAGTAGGCACGTTTCATTCCTGGGGAAGGGTTGGGCGTCGAATGACAACACTGCAACCACTCTGACGTATCTGTCACCATGACGTACAAGCATGCAACAGATAAGCCAACCTAGGACGGTGCGCATAGGGGGATACCGGGGCACGCGTAATCATCATCAAGCTACCAGGACAAGATGGCTCGAAACCACGCTGGTACGGAGGCCTCGAGTAGGTCAGCGCGCCATACCTCTATCGACCGATACTCTAATGCCTATACATGTACCCTAGGCCCCTCCTTGGAACTATAAAAGGGGAGGCCCGGGAGCGGATATAGGCGACGCAATACAACACAACCCAACATACAACACACTCGTAGTAGAGTGAACTCACTCCATCTCCATCCATTCCATGCTTGTATTCACCCCTGTACAAGCACTTAGGTGCAGAATAATACAAAGTCTCCCCCCGCTGGACGTAGGGCCTTCTCTTGCCCGAACCAAGATAAATCTTTGTGTCTTTTTGCATCACCATCTGGAAAAGGGAGCACGCATACAAGTTTTACTCATTGGTGTGACCCCTCGGGGGGAGAACACCGACAGAATTATTAGCCACATCTACTTGTATTCGCCCTTGTACAAGCACTTAGGTGCAAGATAATACACACTCCCCCCCCCCCGCTGGACGTAGGGCCTTCCTTTGCCCGAACCAGGATAAATCTTTGTGTCGTTCTTGCATAACCATCTGAAAAAGGGAACGCGCACACAAATTCACTCGTTTGTGTTACCCCCCCGAGGTCAAAACACCGACAGTTGGTGCGCCAGGTAGGGGCCCTGCGTGTTACTATCGATTTCCCATCTTCTTTCGGATGGCCACTCACATCTCACCGATCCCGCGCTCCACGGTGATCTGGTTTGGGAGCCTAGAGTTCATGTCCACCGGTTTCGGGTACGACATGATCCTGCTCTCAATCAGAGGACCAGGGGGCACGCGTCATGCCCACGTGATCAAAGGCCCCACGACGGCCTCACCACCATGCTTCCCACCCAAGAGAAGGCATGATCAGCATCGCCACCGCCCCAGTGTTGCTGCACGATCATCGCCCCATGTAGGATAGGCAACAATGGAGGGGCCGATAGCTCTGTGCACCAAAGCCGCAGTCACGACGGCCAGGCGACAGAGCGACCGCACGACGGCATTAAGGGGTAGCGTACCCCACGCACTGTCGCCACCATCTGCCCTATTACCACATGGTCTATTCGCCACAAGGCGGATGCTCCCGTTTGGCTTGGACAAAGCCGCAACGTCGCTCGCCAGGACGTGCGTGGAGCGACCAGTAGTCCTCCCGCACGACACGGAGACGCGGCAGCAAGCTCGGCAAGTGGCTGAGTGTCCAGGTTTTCCCCAGATATGTAGGCCTCGATGCCTTGGACTTGGATGATACACTCTCACCACGCTCAGGCAACAGTTGGTGGAGGAGTGGCGCGGATGCTTCTACACCACCGAGCCAGACCCTGACTCTGAGTCCGACAGCTATGACCCTACGAGCGAGTGCTAAAACATCGACGGAGCCGTGGCTACAACGGACGACACTGAGGACGCCGCCGCTGGTGCACGAGCTCCCACGGCAGGGGGAGATCCTAGGACACCTGGGAACAACGGGCAGGCAGACCCATCACCTCAGGACGACAAGGCCGCGCAACTTGTGCAGCTATGAGAGCCAAAAGCCAAGCTCGACAAGGACCGAGAGTACCTCAGCCAACTACAGCAGGCTCTCGAGTGAGACCAACCGTAGCCCAGCGTGGGTGCGCGCGGACGCGCTCAAGACGTGTACCGACAGATCGATGGGGAAGAGGAGCCTGAACCGCTCATCAGCCAATTCCCTCGAGCTGGTCAGAACATCGTGGCGGTGACCATGCTGCTATATAACACACCTAAGCCCTCAAACTCGCAGGCACGACGCATTCGAGATGAGGTGCGGGGTTTGCTCCACGTGGCGGCGGCTCAGCAAGCAGAGAGCTCGGCCTCTCGACGTCGAGGGGCGGCCACAGATAAGCACCCAGAGCTAGCTCGAAACGAGAGGGAGGTATCAGTTCATCAGGAGCCGCCACCTCGAGGCAAGAAAACGGTGCCTGTCCAGCAGCGCCTCGTCGACAATCGAGGACCGCATGATGCTCGACATGACATCAACGAGCATCGATGCTGCAGACACGGGGACGCTGAGGAGCGAGGCTACAACGCCCACCATGGCGGACGCTACGATAGCAACGAGGACCGGATGGCTCCAAAGCCACTGGGCCCCTGAGTCTTCAGCAGGGCGATCCGCAGCACACCGCTGCCAAGGCTGTTCCAACCCCTGACCAGCATCACAAAATACAACGGCAAAACCAAGCTAGAGCTATGGCTGGCGGACTTTCGGCTGGCATATCAGCTGGGAGGCTCTCGAGGGGACGATCGAGCCATCATCCGACAGCTTCCGCTTTTCCTCTCCGACACTGCTCGTAGGTGGCTCGAGGAGCTCCTAGCTAACCAAATCCACGATTGGACCAATCTGGGCCAGGTGTTCGAGGGAAACTTCAAGGAGACCTACATCAGCCTTGGCAATTCGTGAGACCTTAGCAAGTGCAAGCAGAAATGTGGAGAATCTCTCCGGGAGTACGCTCGACGCTTCTCCAAACAACGCATGGAGCTCCCGCACATCCTCGACCACGACGTCATTCTGGCATTTGTCTCAGGCACCACTTGTAAGGATTTGGTGCGGGAGTTAGGCTGGAATCGTCCACAGATCGTCGATGAGCTGATGGACGTAGTAGCAAGCTACAATGTCAATGAGGAGGCGGTCGGTGCTATCTTCAGCCACGAGAGCGACAAGGGGAAGGTGCCAGCAGATGACGACGAGGGCCCTAGCAAGGGGCCCAAAAAGAACAAGAAGAAGAAGAAGGCGTGGTAGATCAAGCAAGAGGCCCTCGACGATGATTTCGTCGTCGCGGTCGAGCGCAAGAAACCTCGAGGCCCCTCGGAAGGGGCCGTCTTTGACAAGATGCTCAAATAGCCCTGCCCTTACCACAAGAGAGGGGCTAATCACAAGCTCAAGGATTGCCGCATGTTGAAGAAGTACTTCGACAGCCTAGGCTTAAAGAAGGACGACCAAACGAAGGACAAAAGCGATGACAAGGGTGGAAGCAAAGACGATGAGGGATTCCCCACCGTCCAAGATTGCTACATGATTTACGGCGGACCCTCAATGTAGCTCACCTCACGACAGCACAAGAGGGAGCACTGGGAGTTTTCACGGCAGGGATGGTGGTGCCAAAGTACCTCAACTGGGCGAGCACCCCCATCACCTTCGATCGCGACGACCACCCCGACAGGATCGTCGCCCCTGGCGTCTACCCACTTGTTGTCGACCCCATCATCATCAACACTCGACTCTCGAAGGTATGATGGATGGTAGCAGCATCCTCAACATCATCTACCTCGAGACTCTTAACATCCTGGGCATCAAAAGAGCACAGCTCCAGCCTAGCGCGGGCGGCTTCCACGGCGTCGTACTAGAAAAGAAGGCATTGCCAGTAGGTCGAATTGACCTACGGGTCTGCTTTGGCACGGCGGCCAACTTTAGGAAGGAGACCCTCACCTTCGAAGTGTTGGGTTTTCGAGGTACCTATCACACCATCATCGGGCACCCAGGGTACGCCAAGTTCATGGTGATCCCCAACTACACCTACCTCAAGCTGAAGATGCCCGGGCCCAAAGGAGTTATCACCGTCAGCTCATCCTACGAGCATGCTTACGAATGCGATGTTGAATGCATCGAGTACGGGGAGGTGGTCGAGTACACGACCAAGATCGCTTCGAGACTTGAGGCCCTCGCCACTGAGGCTCCGTAGCCAAAGCGGCATGCGGGCAGCTCCGAGCCGGCTGAAGGCACCAAGAAGATCCCGCTCGACCCCAACAGCTCCGACGGCAATGTACTAACAATCAGCGCCAACCTCGACCCCAAATAGGAGGCAGTGCTCGTTGACTTTCTCCATGCAAACACCGACATGTTTGCATGGAGTCCCTCAGACATGCCTGGCATACCGAGGGAAGTTGCCGAGCACTCCTTGGAGATCTGAGCCGGTTCCAGGCTAGTGAAGCAACGCCTGCGCTACTTCGACGAGGAGAAGCACAAGATCATTGGTGAGGATGTCCACAAGCTTTTGATGGCTGTATTCATCAAGGAGGTTCATCATCCCGATTGGTTAGCAAATCTAGTATTAGTTAAGAAAAAGAATGAGAAAATGAGGATGTGTGTAGACTACACTAGTTTGAATAAAGCATGTCCGAAAGTTCCATTTCCTTTGCCACGAACTGATCAAATTGTTGACTCAACCGCGGGATGTGAAACCCTCTCATTCCTTGATGCTTACTCTGGATACCATCAAATAAAAATGAAAGAGTCCGACCAGCTCGCGACCTCTTTCATCACGCCTTTTGGGATGTATTGTTACGTGACCATGCCCTTCGGGCTTCAAAACGCCAGGGCAACATACCAACGGTGCATGCTCCACGTTTTTGGAGAACACATAGGGTCGACAGTCGAGGCATACATCGACGACATCATCGTCAAATCGACGGTGCAAAACGACCTAATTTAGGACCTCGAGATCGCATTTGGTTGCCTGCGTGCCAACAATATCAAGCTGAACCCCGAAAAATGTGTCTTTGGTGTGCCTCGGGGCATGCTCCTAGGATACATAGTCTCCCAGCGTGGCATCGAGGCCAACCCTAAGAAAGTCTCGGCCATCACCGAAATGGGGCTGATTCGAGATGTCAAGCGCGTACAGAAGGTGACGGGCTGTCTGGCAGCTCTCAGCCGCTTCATCTCATGCCTGGGGGAAAAAGCATTACCATTGTACCGGCTTCTGAAGAAGGCTAAGCACTTTGCATGTACCATCGAGGCTGAGGAAGCCCTCGAAAAACTCAAGAGGACGTTGACCACCACTCCGATCCTTGTGCCTCCTCGACCAGTAGAACCTTTGCTCCTCTATGTTGCGGCAACGACCTAGGTCGTTAGTGCAGCTGTGGTGGTTGAAAGGCCAGAAGAGGGGCATGCACTTCTAGTTCAGTGGCCAGTCTACTTCAACAACGAGGTGCTCTAAGAAACAAAGGTACGATACCCCCAGATCCAAAAGCTGTTCTATGCTATGATTCTCACTCAACGCAAGCTGCAGCACTACTTTCTCGGCCATCCGATCACAGTGGTCTTGTCCTTTGCGTTGGGTGAGATCATCTAGAATCGAGAGGCCACTGCAAGGATCGCCACATGGTCAGTCGAGCTCATGGGGGAGGACCTTATGTATGCACCCTGCAAAGCCATCAAGTCCCAGGCTCTGGCAGACTTCGTAGTGGAATGGACGGACACTCAGCTCCCCCTACACAGGTCCAAGCGGAACTCTGGACAATGTATTTCGACGGGTCACACATAAAGACGGGGGCTGGGGCAGGCTTGTTGTTCATCTCACCTCTCGGCGTCCACATGAGATATGTCATCCGAATACATTTTGCTGCATCTAACAATGTTGCAGAGTACGAGGCCCTTGTCAACGGGTTAAGGTTCACTATCGAGCTTGGTGTCCGACGCCTCGACATTCGAGGTGACTCTCAGCTGGTCATCGACCAAGTCATGAAGGCCTCAAGCTATCACGACCCAAAAATGGAAGCTTACTGCAAGGAAGTACGCAGGCTCGAGGACAAGTTTCACGGCCTCGAGCACATCCACATAGCATGGCGATACAATGAAGCGGCTGATGAACTTGCCAAGATTGCGTCCACTCGAGGCACTGTCCCACCAGACGCGTTCTCCAGGGACCTGCTCGAGCCATCTATTGACCTCGGCACAGGGGCTAGCATCGAGGCCTCCGCTCCCGAGCCTGTTGATACGGTTGAGGCCCTATTGGCAGCAGTAGAGGTGATGGAAGTCGAACAATCATCTAGACACTCCAGCCGACCATTTGATTGGCGCACGCCCTTCCTCGACTACCTAATCTGAGTGGAGTTACCAGAAGTTCAAGCTGAGGCCCGTCGTATCGCTCGATGGGCCAAATCATACGTGATCTACGGCGAAAGCAAAGAGCTGTACCGACGAAGCGCGACGGGGATCTTGCAGCGCTGCATCACCGTGGAGGAAGGAAGGAAGCTCCTCGAGGATCTACATTCGGGGGGCTTGTGGCCACCATGCGGCTCCTAGAACCCTCATCGGCAATGCCTTTCGACAAGGCTTCTACTGGCCAACGGCCATCGCTGACGCTATCGAACTTGTTCGTTCATGCCATGGGTGCCAATTCTACGCCAAGCAAACCCACCTCCCCGCTCACGCTCTATAGATGATCCCATCACTTGGCCATTTGCGGTATGGGGCCTCAACCTTGTGGGCCCTCTCCAAATGGCAGCAGGAGGGTACACCCATTTGCTCGTAGCCATCGACAAGTTCTCCAAGTGGATCGACCCATCATAAAAATTCGCTCCGAGCAGGCTGTCCTCTTTTTCACCGACATAATTCACCGGTTTGGGATACCCAATGTCATCATCACCGACAATGGCACATAGTTCACTGGCAAAAAGTTCTTG
Organism: Sorghum bicolor; assembly: GCF_000003195.3. Taxonomy (NCBI): domain Eukaryota; kingdom Viridiplantae; phylum Streptophyta; class Magnoliopsida; order Poales; family Poaceae; genus Sorghum; species Sorghum bicolor. The sequence goes on along the minus strand of NC_012878.2, from coordinate 23,575,521 downwards.
GACTTCTGTGATCGGCATCACATCTATGTGAACTGGTCTGTAGTAGCTCGCCCTCAAACTAATGGCCAGGTTGAGCGTGCCAACGACATGATTTTGCAAGGGCTCAAGCCTAGAATCTACAATCGATTGAAGAAGTTCGGCCATAAATGGGTCGAGGAACTCTCCTCGGTCCTATGGAGCTTAAGAACGACGCCAAGTAGGGCCACGAAATACACCCCGTTCTTCATGGTCTATGGCTCTGAGGTTGTGCTTGTTGACACTAGCTAACACCACTTAGATACTAGGTTGTCATCCCTAGCATGGCGCCAGAGTGTACAAAGGTATTTATAAATGTAAAGGCTCTCTAGAAAGTAATCTATTCTATCCGCAAGCGCACAAATAAAACACCTCATTGTAGCATTTCACCAGGATAAGTATTCCAGGTATCATTATTCATAATTTTGCTTAGGGGATCTTAAGAAGATGGAATTAAATCAAAGGGGCAAAATCTATCAAGGCATAGACTAAAGATAAACTTGCAAGAACATGATTACTAATGAGAAACTCGTCACACAGTCACATACTTTAGCAGGGGGTAAACCATAAAGATAATGATAATAAAGTATAAGTTCATGGGATAAAGAGCACAGCGATTAGAAAATAGACTACTCCTCATATATGTAGGTGATGTCGGATTAGCTAGAGAATGGATTCTAAGTCATCTACTAACTACTAAGTCATAATCTACTCTAGTTATCTACAAGATCATATATAGCATAAAAGACTCTTCATTCATGTATATGGAACATTGATAAAGTAAATCAGAACATCGCATGACTTACTCCACAATACCGGTTCTGCCTGTCCTATCAACGGAGGGTGGACTATATAAGAATCAACGAAGCTGTCACTATCGCGAACTACCACACGACTCGGCCAATAGGATACATTTGCAGATAAATAACATCTAAGCACCACGCTCACATGTGATCTATCACCTAACTCCCTCGCGACAAGAGCTAAGCGCTTTGCAAACTTATACATAAACTCATTATCAATTAGAACTATATCAAATATAGAACTAGAGCAAACTAAGAACATAATAATTAGAGACATAATGCAATTAGAACAATAGAATTAGAGAAAGATATGAATAATACCAATCTTTATTACCGAAGATCCGAATCCAGAGCGTAGTGCTCTACTTCTCTAATTGCTATCTAATCAAACCTCTAAACTTGAAGGATTAGGGAGTAGCTAATTCTAATTCTCTGTGGGAGAGAAGCTCTAAACCCTAACTTTGATGGCTACCTCTGAATAATGATTTCTCCTCCTCTCCTCCAGGGGCCAGGGGGTCTGGTTTTATAGTCCCTTCAAGTGAACGTGAGCCATTGGATCAAACCGACATAGATTGTATGGTTTAGATTGATCCTTTAGGTCGGTGGAGCGTAGTCCCGAAGCAGAGTCCTGATTGGCTTCCTGGCCAGGGCGGGCGCCCAAGGGGGGTGGGCGGGCGCCCAGCCCCCGAGCCCGAATTGCTTCCCGTTCGTTCCCGTGGCTTCTGGACCCTTCTAGATCAAGGAAAATTGCGCGGCACGTAATTATCTCGTTGTAAACATGACATGTGGGCCTTCTCTCCCTATTTTCTGATAAACCCCTGCAGAAATAGATAAACACCAAAGCTCGTGGAATTCTGTCAGATAAAACCCTAATTCTAGATGTTTGTTTCATATTGATCCTTTTTCATGTTTATTTGATTATTAATTTTAGTACTTAAGGACCGTCAACAAACTCCCCCAAGCTTACCCTTTGCTCGTCCCTGAGCAAATAGCTAAACTCAGACGGATCAGAAGTTGCTTCGATGTTTTCTTTCCTGACAGGCACACATGCTTTTACATAAAAATTCTTCCAGATTAGAGTGAAGTGTTATGAAGTTTAGTACCTGCACTTAAATCTTAAATAATCGAAAGACAAAATAGCTAAGTCAAGCACTATCCCTCCTGTCTATACTTCACCTTTGTTCTAGAGTTTTTCATAAGTTTTCAAAATAAAACTCAGAGTTCCTAGCAATGATTCTCTCAAGTCTCTCTATATGTGGTATTTGTGGATCCTTACCATAATGTCACTTACCTATAGCTAATGAAATATTTAAGTGGAGCTCATAGGAGTGAAAAACAGCTCATACATATGTTGTCTAATCGAGCCATGGATCCAAAGGAACTCAGCATATAATTAAATCAAGATGTGCATGTGTGATGGAGTAAATGATAGTGATGGTGAAAATGCATAAGTGATAATAAAACTTAGTTCTCATTGCTCCTCATATTGCTATCTCTCCTCCTCTTTGATCTTTGCTTTGGGAGAACATGGGCTATCTCTTTTTTTTTTCTTCAGGTGGGTAATAGATACCCCTAATTCTACTGTCGGACACTTGTCCATTTTTTCCGCTCAAGTGGGCATCTTTGTACCCCTAATTCTACTTCGGACACTTGTCCATTTTTACCTCTCGTCTCACTCTTTTTCTTTCTTTTTCGAGGTTCCCGGGCACTTGCCCCTTTTTATTTCCTCGTATATATTTTTGCATAACCCATGCCTCTTCTACATTGAATCTTTTTAGAGAGAGAGTATAACAATATTCGGGACAGTGAGTGATAATATTTTTAGCAATTTTAATGATTGATGATGAATGCTGTGGTAGATGCGTGCAAGTGAATATCTTAATTTAACCACATGAAAAGCTCCTAAGGGTCAACACAGCTCGATCAAACTCAATGTAAATATAGTAAAAGATGTTATAGCAAGTATGGCTGTGGTAGGTAGTTTGTTATGCTAGGAACTCATCATGTGCTTCGTAAGTTTTCAAAATAAATCTCCAGAACTTAGTGTAGTAGGAACAAGATAAACAGTAGCTCAACTTTATATCATGTCTTTCTCTTACCTAGACTTTAGTTTTATGCTTTCCAAAGATAGTAATTTTAGTTTTAGTAATTCCTTGAAGAATTCTAATATAAAAGCTAGGTACTTGTAAGTAAGCAAACAGAGCAACTGTTCATCATTTCCATCATGCATATTTTTGGTCTTTTTATTTTTTTAGAGATTAAACTTAGCAGAAAAATAAAGCACACTTATCTACACACTCTTTTTATTTTGTTTTCATGTTTATAGAATGCAGTAAATTAAGAAAATATTTATTTGGTTTTCTAAGTTTTTTTTTCTTTTAAGATAAATTAAATACTAAGACAGAATAGAATAAATAGGAACAGCAAATAAAAACTTACTTGATAAATTTGGGAGGAACTCCCCCAAGCTGGATGTTGACGTCGGTCTTACCCGATGTTCCAGAACCGCATCATGGTTGTGATGTTATCGTTCATTGTTGTTGTATCTTGTCTTAGCTCTTCTACTGCAGCGGCATGGTCCTGGTTCCATTTTTGTTGCTCTTACAGGAGTCTTCCATGTTCTGCTTGCGTATTCTGGATGTCGAGGAGGGTGTTGTCGATACGAGTGAAGAAAGCACCGGCCTCTTGATAGTAGTCATTCGTGAAGGCGTAGGAGGCGTCGGAGTATCGTCCTGCATCAAATTGGGGTGGAGGTCTGGATCCTGAAGCTCCATATGGATCAGTGGAGTACCTGCCCGTATGAAAAGGCAGGTTTGTCCACTGGTGATCTTGGCTCTCCGGCCATGTCTCCTCTGTTGGCTCTTGTGGTTGCGCATGACGAGCCCATGGGTCTCGAAGGACTCGTGGATTATAATCGCAATAATGCAGGTGCGCTGCTTCTTCTGGTCCAGGGTCAGCTCCATACCAAGTGCGTTCTCTGTGAGTGGTTATCCTTTCAGATGCCACTCGCTGTGGAGTTCTCTGGTTCATTGGTGTTGCTGCAATCTCAATCAAAAAGTTTTGCACAGTGTAGAGGCCAAGGTTCGGGTTAGGTAACCGAATCTTGCCTTTATCATCATACAGCATATACATTATATTCCCCTCTTTCTTTAACATCCAAGCTTGTCTAAATGTGTCATAGCCATGATAAATTCTTAATTCTTCTATGAAGTCCAACGATGAGTTTTCTAGTAAGTGAAGATTAGTGGCTAGACGAGTGATAAGTGAAGTACATCCTACTGGTCCCTGAAGACTAGGTATACTAAGCCAATGTGAAACTAATAGTGTAACAGGTGAAGTAGGTACTTTACTAATAGCAGCATATAAAAGTTGTAAATCTCCTACTCTTACTTTCCTAATATCGTCACGATAGAAAAGATTGTACCCAAGCCATTTGTGAAACATCCTAAGAGTGGGGTGTTCCATGTCACTGGTTCGGGCTTGACTATACAAATTATCTCTAGATATTTCTCTCCAAAACTGGTGTCTCTCAAAATTGGGTAAATCAGAGTCAATGTTTAGGATGCATCTTGAAGAGAAACCAAGATGGTCGCTTAGCTCTCTCCAAGACAACATAATTTCTTGTTTGAACATCCGAAAAACAATTCCCCCCTCATAGTATTGTAAAGTGCAAAGAAATTCGAGGGTGAGAAGACGAGAACCCAGCTCAGTTATATTCCAAAAATTTGTCCAACCCATCATTTGAAAAATTAAGTCAAATTCAGTGTCCATACCTGTTTCTCGTAGTAGGATTGGATCGATAGTAGGGGTGTGAATGAAATCTTTATTCTTCAATTGCTGATATACTTCCTTTTCTCTTCGGGTCTTCAGTCCTAGGTCTCCTATCTTGAGAAGGACCTTAACTTGCTGACCTGATGAAGATGATGGAGCTTGTGTGGGTGTCGGGTCGACGCTCATCTCTGATGGTTGTGAGGAGTGTCGGGATGAACTCCTTGTACCAATGTTCTTGATAGCCTTCCCTGCATTCTTTACCTTCTTAAACATCCTGCAAACAAAAGTTGGCAAAAACACAACTGGTGGAAAATGTGAGATAAAATTTTAGTGGTCAGCTGTCCGAAGTGTCAGTAGTCTAGGGGTTAATCGTTCAAGACAAGTTTCTATTTTGGTAGAGCCTCCTCCTAAACAACTTTTACTTCCGCTTGGACAGCGGGATCACTATTTGCTAGGTGACAATCACTCTCTCAAAAGAACTCCAACCTTCCCTTCCACTCTCCTCTTTCTCTCTACTCTCTTCTCTTCACTACAAAAGCTCCTTCTTGGGAAACTGAGATTTGTGTGGTTTTTTGAAGTGTTTGTGTGAAGAGAAGGGGAGCTGGAGGTGGCCTTTTATAGGCTGAGCAGGGGACAGGGCGGGCGCCCAAGGTAGGTGGGCGGGCGCCCACCCCTGGTGTCCATCCTGGGTGTGCCTCCTCCACATGCTTCCTTGCTTTGATCTCACGCAGAATAATATTGTGTTGGTAGTGGTCGGACGGTGGAAAGATGTCAAGTGAGTGGAAACATATTGGTGGATGAAATTATGTGATGGGATGTATGTGAGGTGGAGTGTATGACATGTGGGACCCAAAGAGTGTGGGTCATGCTTCTAGAAGATTAATATGATTAAATATAATACAGGAAAAATCTATGAAAATTTTAATTAAAAATGATAATGGGAAATATTTTTGTGCCTCCACAATAATTAATAAATATGGGTTGTTACACACCACGAATATTATTTATATGGGGCTTTTTTATTATTATAATTATGCTATGAATGTATGACTAATGCAAGAATTAATTATGCAAGAAGTTAAATATGAGAAAATTAATAATGCAGGTAAATACCGATTTACCTCCCGGTGAGGGTTTGGGATTTTTAGGTCCCCCAAGCTGGACCTCCAAATCTTTTAATCTTCTGAGTTACCTTCCTCCGGAGATGGTGTCTCCAGTGGTTCTTCATGAACTTCCTTCACTGTAGAGTCTCTCTCTGGTATGGGTTTGAATGTGAAGTGTTCTTCTTGACCGTTTATGTTGAACTTGATTTCTCCCTTCCTGACATCAATGTGGGCATTGGCAGTGCTCAGAAATGGTCTTCCAAGGATGATGGACACTTTTGAGTCAGGACTCATGTCCAGTACTACGAAGTCTACTGGTACCAGGAAATCTCTGATCTTGACTGGAATGTTCTCGGCGATGCCCAACGGGTGTCGAACCGATTGATCCGCTAGTTGTAGACACATTGATGTTGGTTCTAAAGTTGCATGCTCAAGCTTTTTGTAGACTGATGCTGGCATCACACTGACACTTGCTCCGAGATCACAAAGTGCATTATTGAAGTGTTGGTTTCCGATCGAGCAATCAATAGTGGGGCATCCTGGATCTTCCTTCTTATTTGGTGGTTTGTTGAGGATGGCCGCACTACATTCTTCTGTCAGCTTGATAACCTCAGTGGTGGGCAGTGGTCTCTTCTTGTTAAGAATATCTCTGATGTACTTTGCGTATGTAGGTACCTGTATGGCATCGAGCAGAGGTATGTTGACATATTATTTCTGAATGACCTCTACAAACTTACCAAACTGCTCATCCGACTGCAGTCCTCTGTTTCTTCTGGGAAATGGCAAATAGTTGGTGTCGTAAAAATCTTTCCTCATTTCTCTAGTTCTTGATGGTTGTAGCAGATCTTCTGCTTCAACTGGGCTTTCTTCTTCTATCACTGCTGGTTGCACTGGTGGTGATGATCTTTGTTTCTCTTTTGGGTATGGTGGATCTCTAGTAGCTTTACCTCCTCTAGTAGTTATATTCTTTACCTGCTCAAGGTTAGTAGCAACAGGCAGTGCAGCAGCTATCTTTATTAATTTAAGCTCTACCCTTTTATTAAGAGTGTTTTGCTCATCAAAGGCAGTTAGTAGAAAATCCATTTTATTGTGTATATCTTTTAGAGATGATTCATTTGTATCTAGCCTTTGTTTAACTTCATTATTAATTTTGGATTGTTGAGCAATTATCTCTTTTAATGAAAGTTGCTTGATAGTATTACCCGAATTCATACCTTTGCTATTGGGTTGACTCGAAGTTGGTTGATATTCTTCTTTGAACTTGGCCCTCTGGTCAATCCAATGGAGCAAGTTTTCCATCTTAGTTGATAATGCTTTTACTTCTTCTGGTATTTCTTCAGTTTGATGACAATGTTGAGCTTTATCTTGGAACCAGCTTTGGTTTTCTGCTATCTTATCCAAAAGTATCTCTGCTTTTCCAGTTGTAAGCTCCAAGAATGATCCTTTAGCAGATGCATCTATGCACTCACGAGCCTTCTGGGTTAATCCATGGTAGAAGGTCTGCATAAGTAACCATGTGGCCATTCCATGGTGAGGACAATCTGATATGTATCCTTGAAAACGCTCCCATGCTTCTGAAATGGCTTCTGTCTTCTGCTGTTGGAAACTGACAATATTTCCTCTTAAGGCAGTTGTTTTGCCTATAGGGAAAAACTTTGATAGAAAGGTATCTGACAAGTTCGTCCAGTTGTTGATGTTATCTTGATGAGTGTAGAACCACTTCCTCGCTTTTCCTTCTAGTGAGAATGGAAAAAGGCGAAGCAGTATGACGTCTTTGTCAACTCCGTTTATGTGGATTGTGCTTCCAATCTCTAGGAAATTCTGCAAGTGTGCACTGGCATCTTCATGTGCCTTTCCACTGAATTGTGTAGCTTGTACCAAATTGATGAGGCTTGACTTGAGCTCAAACTCGGGTATTCCTTCTTCTACTGCAAATCTTGGACCGGTTGGAATGTTGTCAAGACTTGGAGCAGAGAATTCTTGCAAGGTCTTGTGTGCCATAGCTTCAGCAATTGGTAGCTAGCTTCTTCTTCTCTTGATTGCTTTGGTTCTGATGATGTAGAGTTGAATGTACCCAAAGTTAATCCTGTTATACCCTGTATAAAAATATAAACATAGAAAAACAACAGGGTGAACCTGCCAAAGCAGCGGTGCCTTGTTATGATTTCTCACTTAGTAGCTGTTTTATGCAATTATTTCTCTATAGTCTAGTCTAATATTTTATATGAATAATCCTTGATTGATTTTCTGGCTTTCCTTACCGTTCCTAAATATTACTCCTTTGTTCCCTTTTATGACTTATTCCTGAGACTCATATAATTATCCTATAATTCCTAACATGTCCTATAGATCCTATAAGTATCCCCGGCAACGGCGCCAGAAATGCTTGTTGACACTAGCTAACACCACTTAGATACTAGGTTGTCATCCCTAGCATGGCGCCAGAGTGTACAAAGGTATTTATAAATGTAAAGGCTCTCTAGAAAATAATCTATTCTATCCGCAAGCGCACAGATAAAACACCTCATTGTAGCATTTCACCAGGATAAGTATTCCAGGTATCGTTATTTATAATTTTGCTTAGGGGATCTTAAGAAGATGGAATTAAATCAAAGGGGCAAAATCTATCAAGGCATAGACTAAAGATAAACTTGCAAGAACATGATTACTAATGAGAAACTCGTCACACAGTCACATACTTTAGCAGGGGGTAAACCATAAAGATAATGATAATAAAGTATAAGTTCATGGGATAAAGAGCACAGCGATTAGAAAATAGACTACTCCTCATATATGTAGGTGATGTCGGATTAGCTAGAGAATGGATTCTAAGTCATCTACTAACTACTAAGTCATAATCTACTCTAGTTATCTACAAGATCATATATAGCATAAAAGACTCTTCATTCATGTATAAGGAACATTGATAAAGTAAATCAGAACATCGCATGACTTACTCCACAATACCGGTTCTGCCTGTCCTATCAACGGAGGGTGGACTATATAAGAATCAACGAAGTTGTCACTATCGCGAACTACCACACGACTCGGCCAATAGGATACATTTGCAGATAAATAACATCTAAGCACCACGCTCACATGTGATCTATCACCTAACTCCCTCGCGACAAGAGCTAAGTGCTTTGCAAACGTATACATAAACTCATTATCAATTAGAACTATATCAAATATAGAACTAGAGCAAACTAAGAACATAATAATTAGAGACATAATGCAATTAGAACAATAGAATTAGAGAAAGATATGAATAATACCAATCTTTATTACCGAAGATCCGAATCCAGAGCGTAGTGCTCTACTTCTCTAATTGCTATCTAATCAAACCTCTAAACTTGAAGGATTAGGGAGTAGCTAATTCTAATTCTCTGTGGGAGAGAAGCTCTAAACCCTAACTTTGATGGCTACCTCTGAATAATGATTTCTCCTCCTCTCCTCCAGGGGCCAGGGGGTCTGGTTTTATAGTCCCCTCAAGTGAACGTGAGCCATTGGATCAAACCGACATAGATTGTATGGTTTAGATTGATCCTTTAGGTCGGTGGAGCGTAGTCCTGGAGCAGAGTCCTGATTGGCTTCCTGGCCAGGGCGGGCGCCCAAGGGGGGTGGGCGGGCGCCCAGCCCCCGAGCCCGAATTGCTTCCCGTTCGTTCCCGTGGCTTCTGGACCCTTCTAGATCAAGGAAAATTGCGCGGCACGTAATTATCTCGTTGTAAAAATGACATGTGGGCCTTCTCTCCCTATTTTCTGATAAACCCCTGCAGAAATAGATAAACACCAAAGCTCGTGGAATTCTGTCAGATAAAACCCTAATTCTAGATGTTTGTTTCATATTGATCCTTTTTCATGTTTATTTGATTATTAATTTTAGTACTTAAGGACCGTCAACAGTGCTTCCAACAGACCTCGAGTATCGGTCACCTCGACTCAAAGCCTAGAACAAGCAGACAAACAAGGACACTCAAGAGAATGCGGTCGACCCACTCAAGGAAGCTCGAGACATAGCCCTCCTCAACTCAGCAAGGTACCAGCAGAAACTCTGACGCTACCACAACAAGCACGTACGGAAGAGAGACCCGAACATGGGTGACCTCATCCTACGTCGACGACAAAGCAATCAAGGATGCCATAAGCTGACCCCACCTTGGGAGGGTCCATACGTAGTGGCTAAGGTCTTGAAGCGTGGGACGTACAAGCTCGCGGTTAAAAAGGGAGCGGTCTTCACCAATGCTTGGAACATCGAACAGCTACGTTGCTTCTACCCCTAGAGCTTCAAGGCTTTACATTCCATACGCATCTTGTACCATCGAGGCTTTATGAATGAAAATTTTGAACAAACGAAAGTACTTTTTCAAGTAATGCATGATATTACCCTTAAATCTCGACATTAGGAGGAAGTCTCGACTATGACCCATCATAGTCAAAACTCCCTCAGGGGCTAGCAGTGGGGAACCCCACAGGCTCCTAAAAAATCCGAATGATTTTTTCAAAAGGCTCGACGTTATCTCTTCCCTTTTTAAGCCCTATGGAAATCTCGCGCGATCAAGTAAAGACGCTTCGAGCCCGTTAAGGGCCGGGGGACGTTGAGCCTGAGAATCCCTACGCCTCTAGGCTACGGTAACTCTATTCACTTCCCTACCCTCGAGGTAATCGAGACTGTTTTTAACAAAAGAGCGATTGAGGGACATGAACTCAGGCAACAAAGCAATAAAAGAGGCCCGAGCATAAAGATAACAAGTACTAAATATGTTATAATGGGTCTAAGTACCCAGATTAGGCTCACAGGCCTTAGTCTTCTTCTCCACCCTCAACCCCATCTTTTGTGCCCGCGCCGGCTTCATGAGGGAGCACGTCTAGCTTGAATAGCTTCGCCAGCCTCTTGCCAGGAACCTCCGCTTCGTCAATCAAGGCATGAAGCCTCTCCTCGTTCTCTGCATCAGTCTTGGAGATGTTGGTGATGAAGCCGTGGGACACTACATCCATATAGTAGGAGAAGCCCGAGCAGACGACTGCCATAGCCCGCTTCACCCTAGTATGGAGGGCATCCCGTACTCGGTCCCTCACATCAGCACCTAAGTAGCACAGCTCGTCGACCAGAGCGTCACATCGGGCCAGCTCCCCTGCCTCATTTGCACGCTCAAGATCCCAAGAGGCTGAGGGGTCATTGATCGCTGTTCTGGGTCGACCTGTCAGCTCGACCTCTCCCTCGAGCCGCGCCTGAAGAGACTAGGAGTTGACCTGGGCTGCCAGCAGATCATCCTTAAGCCCTGTAGAGATCAAGATAAGGAGTCAGTCGAAAGAAAAGTCACACCACAGAAACAAAGAAAACATAAGAGCATAGAAGACATACCGTGAATCTTCTCCGCAGGTCCTCGATCAGCTTGCCTAACTGCAGGATAGCGTATTCTTTGTCTCGCAGTGCTTTCTTTAGACGGTCGATGTCGTCAGAAAGGCCGCGAGAGCGGGCTTGCTCTGCCTCAATGGTCCTCACAGGCCTTCTTCTCAGCTTCTTCCGCGGCGCTTCAAGCGATCTTGCTCTTCAGATGCGCCTCCTTCAGCCCAGCATAACTGCTTCGGGCGGCAGCAAGGTCTGACTCAACGAGCCTTTTTCCTCAGTCTAGCTCAACGGCCTCATCTTTATACCGCACGGCTTCCTCCCGAGCCTTAGCAACCGCCTCCTCAGCTGAGGCAGCTTGCTCCCTTGATTGGGCGGCTTCTCCTTTGCTTTCTCCGCAGCCTCTCGAGCGACATGGGCGTCTTCCTCCGCCTAGGAGACCTTACCGTTCATACTAGACAAGGCCTTCCAAGCGTCGGTCAAAGCGGCCTCCTTCTCCTTCTTTTGTTTCTCCCCCTCGGGCACAACAAGCTCCTTAAGCACCTTAAGAAGCTTTTCTTACGACTCAAGGAGCTGATCCTTGAGAAGAGGAATTTGCTCCCATTCACCCCTTGTCGCATGAATGAAGCCCGATTTCAGCTGAGAAGTCTCTTTCAGACCCTACAAAATAACACAAGGCCGTAAGCACACTAGGGATGCGTAAGACCCAAAATAATGAAAGTCGAGATATCCTTACGAAGAAGGCTTGGCCCAGCCGTTGTTGATGATGTCCGACATGAGACCCATGAAGTGCTTCATCCAAAGACAAAGCTCTTAAAGATGCTCCCACTTCTCGGCCTCTTTCTGATCGTCCATCATGATGTTGAGCTCATCTAGAGACGTAGAGCATCGAAGTCAGATCCTCCCTGGACCCCAGTGCTCGAGCTCTTCCTTCGTGCGCTCCTTGATGCCCTGGATGAGCTCCTGCTCTATCTCGAGTGAGCCCCCATGGTGCAGAAACTGGTCGATGAGGGAGGGGAATCGCCCATCATCATCAACAGAGCCCCAGGTCCTAGTCTCCTCTGCCTCGCCGTCACGAGACGTCCCGACCTCGTCTTCCCCGCCAGCGCCAGAAGTTCCGGCCACATCCTCCCATGGCCGCCGACCCTCTAGATAGCCCGGGGCAATCCCCTCAATGCCATAAAGGGTCCCCTTAATCTCTAAACTCAGGTCCGTCGGCATGCGCATGGTGAGCGCCAGGGCCACGACACCATCCTCCCACCATGGCTCAGCTGGGACGATGGCGGGCCCCCTAGCATGAAGCCCCTGGGGAGTCGCAGGGCCATACACGGGCAGCTCCTCTTCCCCCATTTCAAGCCTCTGCCCTTCCTCGAGCTGCTGCTACTGCTCTTGCGGCAGTTGCCGCTGTTGCTGTTCCAGCAACTCCTCCAGCTGTTGTTGTCGTTGCTGCTACTCTGCTCCAGCTCCTCTCTAACTACTGTTGCTGCCACCGCTACTCCTGAAGTTCCTACTGCCGCCGCTGCTCCGACAGACACTGCTCCTCCTCTTCCTCTTCTTTCTTCTTTTCTTCTTCCCTCCTCCTCCTTTGATCCTCCTCATTCTTCTTTTTCTTATCTTCCTTGATGGTATGGAGCCCAATGGGCCATGGCGTCCGCCCCTCAACTCGAGGCACCTCAGTCCCCTTGTCTACGGCATGATCGCCCGTTGATCGCAGGCCATCCCTAGATTCATCACTAATAGTGATTGGGTCGCCCTCTCCCCCCAACTTGGGCGACTCAGGGGCCCCCTCTTGAACTTGGCGGCGAGGCGTCTCGCCCTGACCAGGGGGCGGTGAGACGCTTTTCGAGACATCACCCCCCTCCCCCATGGTCGAGGCGGGGTCTCATCGCCACCAGTGGGCGGTCGTGAGTCAGGACAGCCTACACACGCCCCAAACCACACGTTAGTCATAAGTAATCTCTGCAAAACCAACCCTAAACCACAAGAAAGAAGCTAGGCACTTACCCGGTGCCTTGGAGCTCGCCCCCACCTTGAGCCTCTTGGCGGTCGAGGGTTGGGCCTGCTCCAGCTGCCTCTTCAACCTGAACATGTGGGAAAACGACGCATGTCGATTAGCATCAACAGACAAATGAACCAATAAAGACAGCGTGGCAGCGTAAAAATCTTACCCCACGGGAAGGACGACCCTCCTACCGGTCCCACGACCAGCAGGCTTGGAGCCGCCGCGCGTCAGGGCCCTTGGCGGTTCCAAGACAGGAGCGGGCCTCCATTCCGCTCTCCCCCCTTGACAACCGGCTAGGACATAGAATTCTCAGCCACATCTACTTGTATTCGCCCCTATACAAGCACTTAGGTGCAAGATAATACACACTCCACCCCGCTGGACGTAGGGCCTTCCTTTGCCCGAACCAGGATAAATCTTTGTGTCGTTCTTGCATAACCATCCGAAAAAGGGAACACGCGCACAAATTCACTCGTTGGTGTTACCCCCTGGGGTCAAAACACCGACAATACAAATGGTTTATGATTTTTAATAAATAATTTATTTATGCAATTAATCTGGAAATCTTTGTGAACCTTTCTTATGTTAGTAAGTAATTTAAAAAAATATGAAATCTATTGTTTGGCACTTTTGCATGAGTAGGGTATTTTCCCCTAATTATATTAATAAGATTGTGAATTCCATGTGGGCAATGTTACTTGCCCAAATGCTATGAAAATTTGGTGGCAGACTTTATATATGCTCTGTGATCTACTATAATTATTGTAGAATTTGTTGAAGTGCAGAACTATATGCTACTTTTATAGGCATAGCAATTAATAAAAATTAAGCAATTCCTATGTATTGGCATTTCTTAGCGTCACTACTGAAAATAGACCATAGATCCATCCTTAGCAATGGCACCAGAAATGTCGGGTGTTGGCATACCGTAACTATCGCTACATCAGAGAGATAACCCAAGGCAACTCGAGGGCGCCGGCCTTAGCAGTGCAGTCTGGTAACAATAATTAGGAATGCCGGATTGGCCTCCCTAACCATCCTTACTTGCGATATGCAAAGCTGTGGCACTACGCTTGAAAGTGCACAAGGATTACAATCTTAAGTAACGGTAGTTAGGTACGTCAATCGATAGTTCATGAATGAAGAAGTAATATAACTGCAAGCAGATGGAACTATCATTGTAGCACTTCAACCCGTGAGTATTTAAGGGTGTCAAATTTATAATTCCCGTAGGAAGGCAAAGGGATCAACATGGTGTAAACATGATTACTTATTGAATGCTTGGTAGACATAGAGTAATTAGGAATAAACATGATATTCAAGATAGTGGACACACATTGGATCAACCTCAAGGATAAAATAGAAGAGAAATAATAAATAAAGAATAAAGAAATAAATCTATTTGAGCAGACATGGGTCCCATATAACTATGCATAGAACTGTTAGCGGATCATTTAATTAGCAATAAATAGAGTTAGAACTAAGCCTGAGATGAGGGGAGATGTAACACCCTAGGTGTTAAGCATGCACTTAGTCTCATAAACCATCCATAAGCATTCTCATGAAACATATTCGATCCAATTTAACGGAGTCCTGCATCTTCGACCATACAATGCTTCGAACGGAGCCATCTTGATACTCTCTTGGTAACTATTGTTGTACAAAAATTCAGCCAAAGGCAACCATGATTCCCATGATCCCTTGGATGATAACACACAAGCCCGCAGCATATCTTCGAGCACTTGATTGAGTCTTTCTGTTTGACCCGAGGTTTGGGGATGATACGCAGTGCTTCTTATCAGACTAGTCCCCAAACTCTTATGCATTCGCTCCCAAAAATGAGTGGTGAACTGCGGCCCTCTATCTGATATAATGGTCATGGGAATACCATGTAGCTTGACGATCTCAGCCATGTATATATCAGCATACTCGGGAGGTCTGTACGTGTTCTTAACTGGAATGGAATGAGCCGACTTGGTCAATCGATCAATGATTACCCAAATCGAGTCATTCCCCTTTCGTGTTGTTGGCAAACCTGTGATAAAGTCCATGCTGACCTCTTCCCACTTCCACTATGGGACTGACAACGGTTGCAACAGACCTGTAGGTTTCATATGTATAGCCTTGACTCTGCAACACGTGTCACAACGGGCCACATATGCTGCTATCTCTTTCTTCATTTTGGTCCACCAAAAGTGAGATCTTAGATCTTGATACATCTTACTACTGCCAGGATGGATAGAAAGCTTGGAGAGATGTGCTGCATCCATGATGCGATTCTTCAATTCTCGATTCTTTGGAACTACGAACCGGTGTTGAAACCACAATACACCTTTCTCATCAACTCGGAACTGAGTCCTTGGATCGTCTTTGATATTCTCTTTGATGTGAAAAATACCCTTGTCCATTTTCTAACCTTCGTTGACTTGACTTTCAAGTGAACAACTGAGCTGTATGTGACATAAGACTTCAGGATGCATGAGATTGAAACCATCTTCAAACAAAGGTTGAACTACCCGATAATGTGGTTTGTGACTCAAGGCGTCTGCTACCACATTAGCCTTGCCTGGATGATAGTGGACCTCCAGATCGTAATCCTTGATCAGCTCTAACCATCTTCGTTGCCTCATATTCAGCTCGGACTGAGTGAAGATGTACTTTAGACTCTTATGATCTATGTAGACATGACACTTGTTTCCTAACAAATAGTGCCTCCAGATCTTCAAAGCGTGCACTACTCCTGCTAGCTCGAGGTCGTGAGTCGGGTAGTTGACTTCATGCTTTATTAACTGTCGTGAAGCGTAAGCTATAACTCTGCCGTCTTGCATCAGCACACATCCTCAACCACTTTTTGATGCGTCGCAAAACACATCAAAAGGCTTCTCGATATTGGGTTGCGCTAGAACCGGAGCGGTGGTCAGCAACTTTCGCAAGGTGCGAAAGGCTAGTTCACACCCTTCCGTCTAGACAAACTTATGATCCTTTTGTAGCAAACTGGTCATTGGCTTAGCGATCTTGGAGAAGTCGGGTATGAAACGGCGGTAATACCCGGCTAGGCCAAGAAAGTTTCAAACTTCTGAGACAGAAGTTGGTGCCTTCCAGTCCATGACTTCCTGTACCTTTGACGGATCAACAGCAATCCCTTCTTCAGACAGAATGTGCCCTAGGAAAGGAACTTTGTTCAGCCAGAACTCGCACTTGCTGAACTTTGCATACAGCTGATGCTCTCGCAGTCGCGTTAACATGACTCTTAGATGCTCGGCGTGATCTTGCTGATTCTCTGAATAGACCAGTATGTCATCGATGAACACCACAACAAACTTGTCTAATTCTGGCATAAAGACGGAGTTCATCAGATACATAAAGTATGCAGGAGCATTTGCCAACCCAAAGGACATGACAAGATACTCATACAACCCATATCTGGTGGAAAAAGCGGTCTTTGGTATATTTTGCGGACGGATCTTGATTTGGTGATATCCGGATCTCAAATCTATCTTAGAGAACACTTTTGCCTTGGATAACTAATCAAACAAGATATCAATCCTTGGCAACGGATACTTATTTTTGATTGTCACCGCATTGAGTGGACGATAGTCCACGCACATACGTAGCAATTGATCCTTCTTTTTCACAAACAACGCCGGACAGCCCCATTCTGACGAACTTGGCTAGATGAACCCTTTATCCAACAATTCTTTTAGTTGATTCTTTAGTTCAGCGAGTTCTTCTGGAGATTGGTGCGGTACCTGGTATCAATTCTATTGCAAACTCTACTTCCCTATCTGGGGGAAGTCTTGGCAATTCCTCAGGAAAAACATCAGGGAACTCACAGACCACTGGGATCTATGGTAGAGGAACCACGTGCGTAGCACAAGAGATGCTAGCAAAGTCAAATCGACGGGGCAGAGGTACTTCAAAAGACCCGCTGCCCTAAGGTTCTCTGAGAGATAACACCCTAACCCAGGCATGACTACCAGATTAACTCGAAACACCCGGTTACTTATATCCAGGGTTGCCCCTCGGACCACTCTATTTGTCAACACATCTGCCCCTGCTGAGCTAATGCGATAGCCATAACCCAGATCTGTAACTGCTTGGTCATGCTTTTGTGCAAATGCTTGGCTCATGAATGAATGCGATGATCCAGAATCAAACAAAACTACTGCAAGATGTTGGTTGACAGGAAACATACCAGTTGTTACCGGTTCTCCTTCCGGGATCTCCTCTATCGAGGTATGGTGCACTCAAGCTGGGTAGGTTGTCTGGTGCCTCTTGGGGTGGGGACATTCCTTAGCAAAGTGCCCCATCTTCTGGCAATTATAGCACAGCCCCTTGGTCATGTTGTTGGCGGCATGTGCTGCAGCTTGAATTGCCTTCGGCTTGGCGGGGGCTATTGCTACTTTGTACGGCTTCTGCTGCGTTGGATGTCCTGTGTTCCTTCTCTGAGGCGGTCGGAACCTAGCACCTGGGGCAGGAGGACGGTACTGCTGGCGTCCTGCCACTGGTGCCCTGGACTGAGACGATCTAGCTTCAAAAGCCCTCTTCCAAGACTTGGATGCACTATAGTTGTCGGTGTTTTTTCCCCGGGGGGTCACACCAACGAGTAAATTTGTATGCGTGCTCCCTTTCCCGGATGGTGATGCAAGAAGACACAGAGATTTATCCTGGTTCGGGCAAGAGAAAGCCCTACGTCCAGCGGGGGGAGAGAGTTTATATTATCTTGCACCTAAGTGCTTGTACAGGGGCGAATACAAGCGTGGAATGGAGTGTGGAGCTCTACTATGTATGAGTATGGTCTTGTGTCGTGATGCCCGTTCTATTCATGAGTCTCTCCTTTTACAGCTCCAAGGAGAGACCCAGGGTACATGCGTAGATGTTAGAGTAGGGGTTGATAGCCGCATGGAGCGCTGACCTACTCGAGGCTTCCGTACGGCATGGCCTCGAGCCGTCCCATCTTGATAGCCCGGTGATGATTACGCGTGCTCCTGCGTTCGGCCCTGCCCGCCGCCTCGCGCTGGTTCTGAGGTCGCATGCTTGTACGGTATGGCGGCAGATCCGGCGGGGAGTCGACGCCCAACTTGCCCCTAGGAAGGGACCCTGTTCGGTCGAGGGTCGGACGCCGTGTAATGTGCTGATATCTGGAGCGCTGACCTTGGAGGTCTCGAGGGGGTCCCGATTAGACGTTCCATCCTTGTTCCCTACGTCCTGACACGCCCTTGATCGTTCGGTGGGAAGGCTGCAAAAAGAACGATGGGACAGAAGCCTCCCGTGACCCGTGTGTTAGGTGGGGAAGCGTCAGGTGCATTAAATGCCCTGGCTCTCGTGCGCGCGTCAGGCGGCGGACAGTGTCCTTGCGCTCGATGCCTCTCGGTTCGCTCGAGCCCGCTTCCGTATTCGACGGCAGTGGTCGCTCGAGCCCTGACCGATTCGCTCGACGGCATTTCCGTCTTCGAGGCTGCGACCGTCGATGGCCGCGCGTGCGTACGGATGGCCTGGTTATACGCATTGGTGAGGGTACCCCTTGTTGATACCCTCGACAATAGTTGTTGTTATTGTTTTCCTGGGTCAGACAGTCACTGATGTAGGCATTGAAAGTAGCGCGGATTCCTGTACCCATGGTCTTCAGCATCTTTGGGCTCAAGCCTCTCTGGAAACTAGCGATCTTCTTGGCCTCCGTGTTCACAAACTCGGGGGCGTAGAGAGCGAGATTGTTAAAAGCGTGCAGATACTCCTTCACAGACTTCGTCCCCTGGGATAGCCTCATGAACTCTCCAACCTTCATTTCCACCACACCCGGAGGAATGTAATGTAACACTCCTAGTGTTAGCTTGCATGTTAACCATGAGCATTGCATCAACATAAGCATATCATGATCACTCATGAGCATCATACCATGATCACATGCCATTTGCTACATGTACTATGTGATTGAATTGCTATATGACTTGCTATGGTTGATTGTAATGGGTGACTAAGGCATACAAGTGTACAATGTCTTCCAAAATACTTTAATCATGTTTAGAACAACATTTTGAACAAAGTTCATGTTGGAGGTTTTGGCCAAAAATGCCTCTAGGTCATGATTAGCCCTAGGTTGACCTAATTGTCCCCCTAGACCTCCTTTCAAAGATGTTTTATGAAACTGATGTTTGAGACCTTGCATGTAAATGACACCTAAAACAAAGTTGTAGTAAATTGCATAAGCTACAAAAGTTATGTTGATGACCTTTCATGAAGAAGCTTGGAACCCATTCAAATTTTGCCCACAAGCCATAAATCTGTGTTGTTTTCACACTTAGCCGCATTTGGCTAAGTCTGGAATCTCACAGTTTCGAGGTAGGGTACTTGGGAGCCTTGTAGAATGAAATCCAGGCCAAATTAGATTTTGATCCTGTAAGCAATCTTGTAGAACTCATATAGCTCTATCCAAAGGATCAAGTTTGACCCAAAACCACCAAGTGAGCTGAGAGTAAAACGTCGGTGAACATCGGGTTTCAGTCACTGTTGGCGACGACTGAATCGCGCGATTCAGTTTCGTCAGTCACCGGCCCGCCGACGCATGGACGACCTGTGGCAGCTGTACGTCGACGGCGACCCCGCCTGTCAGCCCCGACGCCTTCACTTGGACGCCACGACGCCCTCCTGAGCCTCGGCCGTCCTCATTTCGCCTCCCCAGCGCCCTCTCCCTTCTCCATTTCGCCTCGGCGAGCTCCACCGTGGAACGGCAGCTTCGCCCGAGCTTCCCTTGCCGTCTCCGGCCAAGCCAGCCCGCCAAAAGCTTCGCCAGAGCTTCCTCTACCTCGGCGTCACCTCCTTGGCCACTGTCGAGCACGGGTAATGTGGCATTGCCGAGCTCCGAGCCATTCTCCCTCGCCGGAGTTTCACCCGAGCTCACCGGCAACGTGGCCAGGCCTCTCTGCTCCACCATTTCTCTCCATTCTTGTTCCTACCGCTTTCCCTTGGCTCACTGATGCTCGGCGTGAACCTCAAGCGGGACGGCATCGGCTGTGCACGACGGCGTATCGCCCGCAGCGCCGCCGAGCCGCCATTCACAACGGCGAGCACCCTAGGGTCCAGTAGAGTGCGGGTAAAGTAGGTCACCGAGTTCGCCTTGAGGAGAGGAACACGCAGATGCCCTTGGATCCATCGGAGACCTCGCCGTCGTCGAGTTCCGCCGGCGACGAGCTTCTCCCCTGTCTCTGTCCCTCTGACGCGTGGGTCCCGTGTGTCAGCGGATCCCACCTGTCAGTCTCTCTCTCACACATCTCTGGTCACTGTGTAGCAGATCCTTTGCTGTTTTTGAAAAATTCATATCTTGAGTTTTACATATCCAAATGGAGTGATTCCAATTTTGCTAAGTTTAGGTGGTAATCTAGTTTTTATTAAAAATATGAAACATGCCATGTTTTTGCAGAAATAAATGGGTATGATTTAATCTTGATTATATAGGAGATAATTATATAGGTGATGTCTCTTATGACATGAATAGGCTCTGATAAAATTTTCATGATTTTTGGAGGACTGATTGGGAAGTTATAAATATTTCTTGTTTAAATAGGAGTTTCTTGTGGTATTTTTAGTAAATAGATTATAACTCCTTTTGTGGTGAAACTTGCTGAGTGTTGCACTCATGTGTAAATAAGGAAAAATCTGAAATCTGTTGTTTGACACTATTTGATAGGGTTTCACATTTATGCCTTGCATGCCTTTGCTAGCTTGTTATTTTTGTATCTCACAATCTGTATGTGCAAGTGCACTGAACATTTTACATTAACCTTGTGTTGGCATAAGTAGCTTGCTGTAATTTTCTGAGAATTCTTGGAGCACTTGGGATGCATGTTCATTAAATCACCTTAATAATTAAATAAATAGAAAAGGTGATGATAGAAATGAGTTTAGACCTTGCCATGATGCTTTCTAGTGTTTCTTAGACATGTTCTATCTACTGGTGCATTTGGATTGACCCTTTGATACATTCTTGTTATGTGCAAAATATTATTTTTGCTATTTATGCCTTTCCTAGAGCAATTCTGTGTAACTGATAACAATTGCTTAAGAACTAATTGAAGATGATGTTTTCTGGAACACTTGTCTATACCAAACTTGTAGCTAACTTGCTTATCTACTTCATGTCCAAGTTTCATGACATTTGGTTGAGTAGTTTAAAAGTTATGAATGTTACAAGTAGCTGCTGCAAAGTGCTTGCTCTCTGGATTTTCCAGGACAGCCAGCCAACTTTGTATGTTTTAGCATATTTCGGTTGGGAATCATTCTAGGATGTCTAAACGTGAATTGTAGACAATTTACTAAGCTTTCCAGAAAGTATCTATTTGCTTAGTTTGGCCAACTGATGCTTCAGTTATGGCTGAATCTTGAGACTAGTTAATCTGCCCATGAGACCAGTGACTAAGTAGGAGTAGCTAAGGTTGATTAGCTTGTCTAGTTAGCCTCTCTACCAGAGAAGAAGTATGCACTTGCTTGTTGTACATGATTCTCTTGATGACTGGAAGCTTATGCTCATGTTTGCACCATGTCCCATGTCCCTTTGGCTGGTCATCATAACATTATGCATTTTATGTGCATTCCCTATGTTTATCGCCTTGTCATGCATACATAGGTGTACCCAAGGGAGTGACGGTTTTGGAGTTCGAGCTGCCGGAGCCGGAGGAACAGCAAGGGGAGCCACCTCAAGGAGCTGAGGAGGAGGACTTGCCGGAGTGTCCCGACCATCGCCCGTCCACCTACGTTGAAGGCAAGCCCCGGAGCATTATAAGCCTCCTACTATTTTTGATATCATGTCCAGCTATCAATTGACTATGTTTATGTATTGTTGCACTAAGTGTCAGGCGTTGATGTGACAACCTTGCTGCATAATGACTACCTAGTCCCCCTCATACCTCAGCTAAGTAGGTCCAGGATCGAAATAATGCTTAGCCATGCTTAGCTCGGTAGAAGCCGGGTGATTTCCTATCACCTGCTAGAGTTAGGTGGATGCTGATCACGATTGGCTATATTTGCTATCATGGAATTAACCATGTGCTAATAATGTACTTGAGACCGGGCGGGATGACGATAGTGCAGCAACAAGGCATGGAGGTCTTGGGTGTGAATCTATCCCCGTCTGTGTCGATTAAGGACCGATTCGCTGTAACGTCCTCGTGTCATGTTGAACGCATGCCTAACACTTAGCTGGCCGGATAAGTCGTTCCGACCGCGAAGCCTATGAGTGCATCTCCGGCCGGATACCCCGTTCGATTTAAGTGCGCACCCCGGTTGGTAGCAAGGATGTGCGGGGAGTCAATGGCGTAAGACCGAGGTGTCAGGTTAAAGTCCTGACCCTGGCAGATTGGCGGTCCCTGGGGGTGCGGCGCTGTACGGACCCGAGACTTGGTCCGGAGTTGTGCTAAAGGTGATCCGAGCTGCCCTCATGAAGTATGCTTGGGTGAGTGCTAGGAATACCCCTCCAGCTGGATAGGAATCGATTCGAATCGCCGTCTCTCCCGGATAGTGAGAACTTGACTCGGGCAGTCGCACGTAGAACTCACTAAATAAACTTAACGGTTATGATGAGAATGTTGATAGCTATGTGATAATCCAGATATGGTTATTATTGTGATGCTTAAATACTCAAGTGTATGCTTAGAACAGGTGCAAATCTAGTGGATAGTTGTTAAGTAATGAACCTGCTGCTGAAATATTATAAATGGGTTACTTACAACAAAGGCTTTTTATGCAAAAAGGT
The DNA here is from genome assembly GCF_000003195.3 of Sorghum bicolor. Lineage (NCBI taxonomy): Eukaryota > Viridiplantae > Streptophyta > Magnoliopsida > Poales > Poaceae > Sorghum > Sorghum bicolor. The sequence continues at coordinate 23,552,733 of NC_012878.2, read as the reverse complement.
GAGTCAAACCAGTCCACAAAGATCAGCCTTGCATACTCCTTGGTGTCACTTTATTTCTGGTTTATGACGGGTAAGTCTAGCTGAGTACCTTCTCGTACTCAGGGTTTTATTTACCCCTGTTGCAGATGATGTTGTTTACCATGGCTATTGTGCTAACTGTCATCATCTGGCTGCGGACGATGAGTAGATCATGGGCGTGATCACCTTCTCTATCTTCAGTTGTGCTTTTGTTGGGTTTGACCATGGAGCTGGGATGTAATTTAAACTGAGTGTGATGTTTTAAAACTACTTTGTTTCCGCTACTACTCTGGTTTGTAATAACCACTTTTAAACTCTGATGTGATGTAAAACTATATTCTATGATGAATGTATGTAATCTATGATGGCGATGCTTGATCATGTACGATCTTGGTTGTATGTTGGTTGAATCGAGGTCTTTTGAGATTTCGTCGGACTATGTAATACCCGATTTTAAGGATAAAACCAGATATGCACCATATGTGAGTCTTAGAAGTCAAATCTCACATATAGCTACAAATAAGAGGTAATATCAAAAGACAATGCATAAATATATAACGTACTTAGTATAAAAGAGATAACCTTTATTAGCAAACAGCGGATAGACAACTCCAAACTTCGGGTATTAACTTCTCTCTACAGGATCCAACTGACTGGTTGATCACAAGCCTAAACTTCTCCTGAGGTTTGGGGGAAATAGCAAGAGTGAGTCCATGTCGAACTCCACAAGTATAGCAACTAGATTGTATAGCTCTCACAATCTCATGATCAATGTGACATAAATAATGTAAAGCATTAAATAATAAATAATGAGCATATTTAACACATAGGAATCATTATCGTCGCAGCAAGAATCCCCAAGGCCGCTCCTGACCGTGAGCTCGGCTAGTATACTAGTTTTTAACCCTCTGCAGAGGTTGCACATCTTTACCCATGAGTCATGATTTACCCTTTCGCCCGAGGTAGCTAGTCTCTTAACCCCCTTCCTAGGGAGGTCGGCAGGGATCACTATGAAGTCTTTCAAAGGTTCGTCTAACAAGTTAGGGCCGCTTGGTTTCATTAGTCAGTCCGTGTGATTCACCCGCAGGAATCCACGGTCTGCTATTCCCCAACTGCGCCACAACGGGTAACCGCTAACGAGCTAGAAAAGTTACTCATACTTAACTAAAGCCAGAGCCATTATAGCCCTCATGGTTGCACTGTTGTCCCGGTTATCACTTACAGATAAATCGTCAAGTGGCTATAAAGTCATTTTTATCATTTTTACTTAACATTAATCTAGTCACAGGATCATGGTCACAGAAATAAAATCCAAATGCTATACTTGCCTTAATCCAAATGCTCTTGCTGATCTTGCTAGTCTTACTAGTTGCCAAGGCTCTGATCTTGATCACTGAAGCACTCTTGATCACCACGAATTGCTCAACGACTAATTCCGATCATCGATCACAAACAATCGGAGACAAACATACACGAAGCAAACAAGACTACAATTAGAACAGTACACCATTCATATAAAAACAGTATGAAAAGTTTGTAAAACGATTCTACGCATCGCTACGATCTCACAGACGTAAAGATCACGAAAATCGGAGTTGAAACGGAGAAGATATGAATTTTCTAAGATTTCCTATAGATAAATAATTAATTAAATAGGATCATGAAATTAGAAAGTTTCAAACTGAGTAAATAATTTTACTAACATGTAGAGATCATTAATACGAATCCAACGCAATTTGAATGGGTCAAAACGGAGTTGAAACGAGCATTTTATGAGTAAAACAGTTTCAGTGGCAAACTTGTAAATAGAGAAAACGTATTTTTCATTTAACCTGAGATAGATTACGTTTTCGAATCGGCAAAACATATTTTATAAACACGTAAAGGACTGCGGGCTAGCACTCAATTTTTACAGGGTCTCTTTAGCAAAATTACCAGCCGAAAGGGTATCCTTGATTTCTAACCGTTCGATCACGACTGAATGGCTCAAATTAGATCTAAGGAGGAGAGAGAGAGGTCGCCGGCAGTGCACAGAGACCTGGCGGTGGCGCCATGGCCGGAATAGGCCGGAGCCTCGCCGGAGTTCGCCTAATCCGCGTTTTGGTGCACCAATCACAAAACCGAGAGTATGGGGGGCTAGAGGAGGTTAACGCGAGCTCACCTAGGGCAGAATCGCAAGCGAGAAGGGCTTGGAGAGGGCCGACCACGCGGAATGGCGGACGATGGCTCCCTGCACCGGTTCGGCGTCGACGTGAGTACAATAGAACGGGGTAGAGTGTTAGCGGAGGATCTTGAAGGCTTCGTTACCTCGATGCGAAGCTTGGCAAGGACCCGAACTCGTTGAAACGGTCACGGGACGCGAACTCCCCGACGGTGTCGTGCCCAAGCTCGGCGAGATCCAGAGAGCGGCGATAGAAGTTATCTAGGGCTTCGCCAACGTTATGGATGGAAAAGGGGAGTGCGCCGCGAGACCACAAAGCTTTATAGGGCTTGATTTGGGGAGTCCCAGCATCAAATCCCGGAAGAAGCGGACCCAAGCTCCGCTCGGTTATGGAGTCCGGGGCGAACACGCTAGAGAAGAAGGAAAGGAGGGGAAAAGACGCTGACATGCGGGTCCCACCAGTCAGTGAGAGAAGAAGAGGGACCCGCTCGTCAGCCGAACAGGAGGAGAGGGGGGGAACACACGCGCTCCTGGGCCGCGTCACTGGGCCGACCCAAGGGAAGAAAGGGGGAAGGAAGAGAGTGGCCCGCGGGGGGGGGGGGGAAGGAAGGAAGGGGGAGAGGAGGGTTTGGGCCTTCGGGCCAGAATGAGTGGGGGAAGAGGAGAAAGGTTTTGTTGTTTTTTTTTTCTATTTTCCTTTCTTTTATTCCAAAGCCATTTCAAGTCCCTTTTAAAAATCAGTTTTGAAATACTTTTGAACTTTACTCAAAGTTACACAGTACAAAAATATAAATGCTCCAGCATGAGTGCACATACATGTTACTAAACCCTATGATAAGTTTTAATTTACTGAAAAATATTATTCCCCTATGTTTTATGAGCACAAAAATTCAAAATTAAATTATTTTTCATCTATTTCTAAAAGAACAAAATTTAGGGTGTTACAAATCTACCCCCCTTAAAATGAATCTCGTCCTCGAGATTCGGAAGAGACACGGATTCCAAAAGAGAAACAAGAACAAGATCTTGATATCTAATTCAACTTCACAACTTGTATTCCAATGTAATCACTTATGTCTCGGGGATCACAACTTGTAAACAAAACTTCCATAAAATGTCTATTATTCATAGCTGATTAAAATCCATCTTGTCTACCAACTTTTTGACTTATACAACTCAAAGACATGATAACTTAGCATGGGTATGCCTCCTCAGGTAGGAGTGGACCACCTTGATACTCAATTCTTTTCCCTGATGGTGCGGTTAAGAAAATTTTCCACTGGGTAGCATAGATCACTGCCTTGTGTGCACATAACCATCCATTGCCAAGAACCAAAGGAATATTGAGTGACTCTAGCACAATGAGGTTTACAGTGAAGTTTTCCTTCTTTATGACAAGGTTGATATTTGAGCAAACCTGATCTGCCTGTATTTCTCCCATTGGGGTTTGAACTAACAAAGGCTTTCTCGTCGGACACTTCACCCGTTCGATTGTCTTTACCAAGTCAGCGGATATGAAAGAATGTGAAGCACTTCGGTCAAACAGAGCAAAAACTAGTACTGAGTCCACTTGAATATAGCCTCCCACCACTTTGGTGGCTCCTTGAATGTTATGCATATCCACATTGTTCAGTCTTCCATTGATATAATTTCGCTGTACTTTATTTCCGAGAGCAGGCTTCTTACAAGCTTTCCTTTTACGCTTCCGTCGTTGTGGATTTTGATTTGATTCATTGTCAACTTGCTCCTCAATATTATTTTGATAACACTCAGCTTTGTCATGCTCATAGCATCTTTCTTCAAAATCAAGATGATCATAATCTTCCCACCTATCCATGAGAGGTGTCATATTGTGCTCCGGATTCATGGGACACTACACTCCCTGTCATCAAGTGACCAACGTCAGTAACACGGCAAGGATAGATGATCATAACCATAGAATATCTTAGAAGACAATTATCACTCCAAGCTAGTCTTAAAATGCATCACTCGTGATATCAAGGTACTACCCCCCTTAAAATTAGATTGATTGGGGACACTAGGGACTAGTTCTCCTATCCTTTTTGGACGCCACACATCATAATCTTTTACATTCGTGGTACCGAGTCTCTTGTTCCAACATTATCCAATTCTTCTCCATGTAACCCCTTTATTTAGGCTACCCCCCTTAAGAAAGGTCAACCAGGGGACACAAGAAAGGTAGCTAGCATGTTTTCCAGACAAGTTAACTAACATTGAGAACTTATGACATCCCAAAGAGCTTCTGTGCAAGAGAACAAACATGTATCCTGAAATTTTCCTGCGATATGAAAAACACCAGCATAGAAAAACAGGTATAACTCCCATTCTGTTAATCCAATAGAGTTGTAGCTTATACCGTTAGAAAGATTATGAAATTCCCTACAACTTTCCTGTAGAAGACGTCCTTAGGTTCTGTATTTAGGCTCAGGTAAAACAGCCAAACATAATGTCCTTCCTGATAATATCTCAGCAAGGATGCAGTAAATTCCAGAAATTATACCTCGAGCTACTTAACTCATATGGGGATGATCCTTACATTGTTGAAAAGCTTATGAAATCCTTTACGACTTTCGTATACAACTTTTCCCCAGATTCTGTCTTTAAGCTTGGCTGAGAATAGGAATTGCCAGATCTATCCAGATTTTGAAACAGAACAGAAACATCCAATTGTAAATATCATATCTCAGGTTCTACTTATCCAAATAAGTTCCAGCTTATACCGTTGGAAAGAATAGAAAATTATCTACAACTTTTCTATAGAATACTCTTCCAAATTCTATAGTTATATATGTCTAAAATAGTAAGCAACCGGAACTGGTCCAGGTTCTTGACAGCATAGTTGTATCATGTTGTGATTTTTGTAACTTCCAAACCATAACAGCCATGAGGGTGATTCTTGTGGTCAGAGAAAGATCTTGGAGTCTAGTTGTTTCCAGAAAAGTTTAGTAAACTTTGCACGACCAGATCTTGATATACACTATGATTATTGCAGACTGCTCCAGAAATCAGCAAAAGACAGAAACAGGATATAACCAAACCCAACTACTTATGTCATTACTCCGTATGCCTTAGTTCTATAAACTAAATGAAATTGTGAAGAACTTCACAAAATCATTACACTCATTACGAAGATCCAAATCAAGCATAAACATAGTAACAAGCAATTAAGCATTAAAGGTTCACAAGGCACACAAACTCAACTTTCGCTACTAGCGTTTTTATTACACCAGGGGACACGGACACCTATATCTTAGACTTAGTGTGGTTATCTTCACGATGCATCTGTTGCTTCTTTTGTGGACAAGAGCTTATATAATGTCCTTCTTGTTGGCAGTGATAACACCTTCTCTTAGCTGGTTCCTCTGTGATGTTATTTTCCACTGAAGTGTTGTTCGGTGTGTTATCAACTTGCATACTCTGATGGTTTATCTTTGCCTGGTTAGATTTCTTTCTACATTGCTTGATCCTCCGAGGTTGAAACTCTCTATAAGTAATTGTCCACCCATCTATGCATACCTCATGAGCGGTGGGATTAGCTTGGGGAATTTGTTCATCTCCAAGGTTTGAGTTTTCCTGACGAGAATTTGAAGCTACATGTGACATCTTGGGATTTGGGTGTTGATCACTTCCCAATCTCGGCTCTAGTGCTTTTGCCTTCCTCTTCTTATCCTCATTAGTCACACAGGTTGGTTTTGTCTTAACTTCCTTCTTAGATGACATATTCCGAAGACAAGGAAGACCATAATGCTCACAACAGTGGCATTGATTCTGATATCCTGATGTATTACTCCCAACGCTTCCATGATTTCTCATATTTTTCCAAGCTTCTGCTACTTGTCTCCTCACGGGTCCTGAGATACGTTGTTGAGAGTTCTTATTCTGAGTTATTCCTTCCACTACTTGTGTTTGCATGGCTAGAAGCTTCTCCATGTCGAATGCTTTTACGGTTGGAAAATCTGGGTGCTTTCGTTCCTTCTTGTCAAAGGTCTCCTCGTTATGATCCATCTAAAGAGACAAAGAGAGAGGATTTAGAATAGAGACAAGATTTTATAAAAGAACTAGGCAAGAGGTAAGCATAACTTTTAGCAACTATCAAGGTCAAGGCGAAAAGCAAGAAGTAAGCAAAGATGGAAGCATGCCAAAACGTCCAGTTCTAACTAGGCTTGCGTCCTACAGTCAGCATTGCTCTGATACCACTTTGTAATACCCGATTTTAAGGACAAAACCAGATATACACTATATATGAGTTTTAGAAGTCAATTCTCATATATAGCTACAAATAAGGGGTAATATCAAAAGACAATGCATAAATTATATAACGTACTTAGTATAAAAGAGATAACCTTAAGGAGCAACCAACGGAAGATAACTCCAAACTTCGGGTATTAACTTCACTCTACAGGATCCAACTGACTGGTTGATCACAAGCCTAACACATCTCCTGAAGTATGGGGGAAATAGCAAGAGTGAGTCCATGTCGAACTCCACAAGTATAGCAGCTAGATTGTATAGCTCTCACAATCTCATGATCAATGTGACATAAATAATGTAAAGCATTAAATAATAAATAATGAGCCTATTTAACACATAGGAATCATTATCGTCGCAGTAAGAATCCCCAAGGCCGCTCCTGACCGTGAGCTCGGCTAGTATACTAGTTTTTAACCCTCTGCAGAGGTTGCACATCTTTACCCATGAGTCATGATTTACCCTTTCGCCCGAGGTAGCTAATCTCTTAACCCCCTTCCAAGGGAGGTCGGCAGGGATCACTATGAAGTATTTCAAAGGTTCGTCTAACAAGTTAGGGCCGCTTGGTTTCATTAGTCAGTCCGTGTGATTCACCCGCAGGAATCCACGGTCTGCTATTCCCCAACTGCGCCACAACAGGTAACCGCTAACGAGCTAGAAAAGTTACTCATACTTAACTAAAGCCAGAGCCATTATAGCCCTCATGGTTGCACTGTTGTCCCGGTTATCACTTACAGATAAATCATCAAGTGGCTAAAAAGTCATTTTTATCATTTATTACTTAAACATTAATCAAGTCACAGGATCATGGTCATAGAAATAAAATCCAAATGCTATACTTGCCTTAATCCAAATGCTCTTGCTTATCCTTTTGGTTCTGCTGGTCTCACTGGTTGCCAAAGCTTTGATCTTGATCACCCAAAACTGCTCTCCGTCTAAACTCGATCATCGATCACACAAACAATCGGAGAAAGCATACACGAGCAAACAAAGCTACAATTAGAACAGTACACCATTCATATAAAAACAGTATGAAAAGTTTGTAAAACGATTCTACGCATCGCTACGATCTCACAGACGTAAAGATCACGAAAATCGGAGTTGAAACGGAGAAGATATGAATTTTCTAAGATTTCCTATAGATAAATAATTAATTAAATAGGATCATGAAATTAGAAAGTTTCAAACTGAGTAAATAATTTTACTAACATGTAGAGATCATTAATACGAATCCAACGCAATTTGAATGGGTCAAAACGGAGTTGAAACGAGCATTTTATGAGTAAAACAGTTTCAGTGGCAAACTTGTAAATAGAGAAAACGTATTTTTCATTTAACCTGAGATAGATTACGTTTTCAAATCGGCAAAACATATTTTATAAACACGTAAAGGACTGCGGGCTAGCACTCAATTTTTACAGGGTCTCTTTAGCAAAATCACCAGCCGAAAGGGTATCCTTGATTTCTAACCGTTCGATCACGACTGAATGGCTCAAATTAGATCTAAGGAGGAGAGAGAGAGGTCGCCGGCAGTGCACAGAGACCTGGCGGTGGCGCCATGGCCGGAATAGGCCGGAGCCTCGCCGGAGTTCGCCTAATCCGCGTTTTGGTGCACCAATCACAAAACCGAGAGTATGGGGGGCTAGAGGAGGTTAACGCGAGCTCACCTAGGGCAGAATCGCAAGCGAGAAGGGCTTGGAGAGGGCCGACCACGCGGAATGGCGGACGATGGCTCCCTGCACCGGTTCGGCGTCGACGTGAGTACAATAGAACGGGGTAGAGTGTTAGCGGAGGATCTTGAAGGCTTCGTTACCTCGATGCGAAGCTTGGCAAGGACCCGAACTCGTTGAAACGGTCACGGGACGCGAACTCACCGACGGTGTCTTGCCCAAGCTCGGCGAGATCCAGAGAGCGGCGATAGAAGTTATCTAGGGCTTCGCTAACGTTATGGATGGAAAAGGGGAGTGCGCCGCGAGACCACAAAGCTTTATAGGGCTTGATTTGGGGAGTCCCAGCATCAAATCCCGGAAGAAGCGGACCCAAGCTCCGCTCGGTTATGGAGTCCGGGGCGAACACGCTAGAGAAGAAGGAAAGGAGGGGAAAAGACGCTGACATGCGGGTCCCACCAGTCAGTGAGAGAAGAAGAGGGACCCGCTCGTCAGCCGAACAGGGGGAGAGGGGGGGAACACACGCGCTCCTGGGCCGCGTCACTGGGCCGAGCCAAGGGAAGAAAGGGGGAAGGAAGAGAGGAGGGGCGCGCTGCGGGCCTGGAAAGGAGTGGGCCGGGGTGGGGAAACTGGGCCGCGCGGGAAAGGGGAGTGCTGGGCCTTCGGGCCAGAATGAGTGGGGGAAGAGGAGAAAGGTTTTGTTGTTTTTTTTTTCTATTTTCCTTTCTTTTATTCCAAAGCCATTTCAAGTCCCTTTTAAAAATCAGTTTTGAAATACTTTTGAACTTTACTCAAAGTTACACAGTACAAAAATATAAATGCTCCAGCATGAGTGCACATACATGTTACTAAACCCTATGATAAGTTTTAATTTACTGAAAAATATTATTCCCCTATGTTTTATGAGCACAAAAATTCAAAATTAAATTATTTTTCATCTATTTCTAAAAGAACAAAATTTAGGGTGTTACACCATAGGGCATCAGTCCTAGTTGTTGCTTGTGAATAAGAATTGGAAAGTAGTAATAAGTAAATGTTTCAAGTAGTATACTTCAACTACAAACAGAGACAAGATCAACCAAAAAAAGAGTATTGTTCTCCTCACCCACTTTCCAATCTTTAGATATGACATATTATAAATTACTAATGAGCAAATATTCTAGATTTCTATTTACTTCAAGGCAAAAGTGGATCCTTATAAGGTAACAATGTTACAACAATAGAGAATTAGGGTTGTAATGCTACTCAAGGTGTAGAACAAGATCTTTAGAGGCCACCTCATCAACCTTTTCCTTTGTATTTTTGGTTTCTGTAGCTCGAATGGAAGGTCATTGGCTAGTGTTCGTTGGAGAAGGAGCCCTAGGGAAGAAGGTGGCCATGGCTGCAACTAGATCCATGATGGTCTATCCATCTTCAACTGTACAAAAATTATTATGGTACAAATAAATGGGTCCATTCAAAATTATTAAATTAAGTTTTAAATTATTGTAATTTTTTGAATAAACTAAAAATTATTGTAATTGCAAATAATCTAGTTTAGTGGATACAAAATGTAGGTAATAATTTTAAAATCTAATAACAAATAATTTTGACATCTAAGACAAAAATATGTACAACCATGCATGAAACTCTTTGTGTGAAAACCAGAACCTCTAGTACCCCACCAGAAGTTCTAAATTTCACAACATTTCTAATTTCGAAACTCTCTCTAGCTAGAACTTGTTTTGCTCAATTTTGAGAGGAACACACCACTAATCAAATCTTCTAATTAAGACATTGAAACCCTAAGACAAAAATCTACTACAATTCTCTCTCTCAAAACACAACCATGCATGTTTTATTCTATCTAGCTAACCCAAAAGTGAGAAAAGCACTAATGCAAAAAGTGTTACGAGAGGCATATAACTAACCTCTAGAGACCTCCTCAACCTCCCCCATGTGTATTTTTTTTCCTTTTGGAGCTCCATGTCGCAAAAATGGAAGGTTGGACGGGTTGGTCAGAGAGGGAAGTAGGGAAGGTGGCTGCGGCTGCAATAATTGTTGGTTGATCGGTTGTTGTGCAACTAGTGATGGACTTAGTACTGGCGGTTGGCTTAAACAACCGCTAGTGTAAATTCACATGTATAGGCGGTTCATAAAGCCAACCACTAGTGTCACTGTAAAATGTTTGTATAGGCGGATTTGGAGCAGTGGCCCACCTTTGAAACTCTACTTGCGCCTGCTCATTTCAAACCGCCAGTAGAAAAAAAATGAGGTGGCCCACTAATGTAAAAAGAGGTGGCGCCAGTAGAAAGCACTGATTAGTGTAGTTTTGTTTGTTGCCTACGAACCAGTGTAATGCAAATGAAAAGCACCCCCGGCCTAAAGGGGACCAAACAAATGACGTTTTTAGTTCCCTATACAATAGGTGTAACGCCAATAGCTGATTCATTCCCTTACCTGGACTGGAATCAAACAACACCTTAGGTCATTTCAGCAAGTTTAGAAAATCTCATAAAAAACCCAGAATCTAATCTAGGTAGGTTAGGCTCTGCACATTCCAACACATAGATTTTCAGCAATCACAGTATGAAATCACAAATAATCATCTTAAAGTTAGACTCTCTCTCTCTCTCTATGCGCCGTGTGCTCCCTTCTCATCCTTCGAAGCGGACGCCAGCTGGCAGGGGTACGGTGGCTTGACATGGGGCGACGACATAGGGGTGCAGGCGGTAGAGGGCGTTGACGAAGAAGGGGAGGCAGGGTTTGGGTGGCTGGTGATGCTTAATTAGGTGTTGGTGTTGGCTTTAGGCCTTGTTTAGTTCAGCCCAAAAACCAAAAAGTTTTCAAGATTCCTCGTCACATCGAATCTTACGGCACATGCATGAAGCATTAAATATATACGAAAATAAAAACTAATTACACAGTTTGCCTAAATCACGAGACGAATCTTTTAACCCTAATTAGTCTATAATTGGATAATATTTGCCACAAACAAACGAAAGTGCTACAGTGGCTGAAAACTTTTCATTTCACGAACTAAACAAGGCCTTAGCAAATAGCAAGAATGGACAAGGAACATTAGCAAGAAAAGACGAGGGAGAGAGAGAATGGGAAGAGGATATAGAGCTAGGACGAGGAGAAGGAAAGAGAAAGAAGAGGAATAAAGACATGTGAGAGATTGGAAAAAACAAACTCCCTTCATCTAAAATTATAAGATGTTTGACTTTTTTTACTTCAAGTTAGACCACTTGTATTATTCAAAAAAATTGTGCAAACATAGTCAAATTTTAAGTCGTTCTTGACTTTTTACTCTAAGTTAGACCACTTGTATTATTAAGAAAAATTGTGCTAAAGTCAAATTTAAGTCATTCTTTAACAACTTTTATTAATAAACAAAGCCACAACAAAAAAGTGATATTTTATATAAATTTTTGAATAAGATGAGTAGTCAAATCTGATGTTAAAAAGGTTAAACTTCTTATATGGATTGAGTACCATGCTAGAATGCCAGCAAAATAGTGTTGACGAAATAGTATGACCTACGATGTAGCACTTAACAAATTAAACAACATAGAAATGCATTTTTAAAGTTTATGAACATGGACATGGACATAAATGATACACCATAATATAGTTATAAATAAATATTAAATAAATAAATAAGTCAATTAATCAATCATTATTTATATAATATTTATCATAAAATTATTAATTATACAAAATAGTTTACATCAGCAAACAATGAATTAAAGTACTAAAATAATTTGCAACAAAAATTACATTAGTTTTAAACTAAATTAGATAAATACTAAAATTAGTTTAATTATTTGTGTGTCACTAATATTGTTAAATTATTATTAAAAGTTACTTATAGATATACTACAAAACAGTTTCAATGCATTATTAGTAATATTAAAGTTAAATACTTAGTCAAGTCATGGAGAGAGAAAAATATTGAAAAACGAATTGAGAAACATCCATTTAGACCCCCATTTGGTTGCTTTTATTAAACTTTACCGCCTGTCACATCGAATGTTTGGATATTTACATAGAGTACTAAATATAGATTATTTACGAAACTAAAAACACAGTTAGAGAGTAATTTGCGAGACGAATCTTTTGAACCTAATTAGTCTATGATTGGACACTAATTGTCAAATAAAACAAAAATACTATGGTACTTGTTAAACTTTAACAACCCCAACCAATTAAAACATCCCCTTAGTATCACGTTACAAACGCATACAGAGGATGTTTGGTTGCTAGCCATAATCTACCATAACTTACTTTAGGCAAGTGTGGCAAGCCACAAAAAGTGTGGTTAGCAAATTGGTTGCCACACTTTGCCATATCTAAAGGAATCTTGCCACACTTTTTAACTCTATGACATGTGGAGTCTAAAAGAATCATGCCTAAACTTAGTTGTCAACTTGATCAACTTACATAAGATAAATGTGGCAAACTGTGGCTAGCAATCAAACAGCCCCACAGATATCTATATTATAAAAGTTTTAGCAGATACGGATTCAAATAATTCGGAATCCGAGAAATCCGGTTTTTCCAACACCAATGGATGGTTTGTTCGCTGTACAAGTCATGGTGCGGTTGCCGACCACGTGCGCCTTTAATCTGAGCCCTGCTCCTCTTGTCGCCAAACGCTGGCATGTAGCTAGCTTTTCTATGGCTTGCGGGGCCCGTACGAACTGCTGTCTATTTCACTGTGGGCCATAGATGGATGCAATATTGCAATCAACAATTTGAAGCATCGAATAGTACCAGCGTCGTCTTATCCGATTTTTTTTAAAAAAAAACACATTTAGGCCTTATTTAGATTTAAAATGTTTTTAGATTTTGACACTGTAGCACTTTCATTTTTAGTTGCTGACAAACATTATCTAATTATGAAGTAACTAGACTTAAAAGATTCGTTTCGTGATTTATAGTTAAACTGTACAATTAGTTTTTGTTTTCATTTATATTTAATGCTCCATACATGTGTCACAAGATTCGATGTGATGGAGAATCTTAAAATGTTTTTTGTTTTTGGGGTGAACTAGGTCTTGTTCAGTTGGCAAAATTTTTAAATTTCGGATACTGTAGCACTTTCGTTTGTGTTTGATAAATATTATCCAATCATAGACTAAATAGCTAGGCTCAAAAGATTTGTCTTACAAATTACTGGTAAATTGTGTAATTAGTTTTTGTTTTCATTTATATTTAATACTTCATGCATATGCCGCAAGATTTGATGTGACCAAAAATCTAAAATTTTTAGCAAAACTTTTTTGGAAGTAAACAAGGCTTTATATCCATAGACATCCTAAACTCGCTTTTAGATCCGAGGCTCGGGACGTGACTCATGGCGTTGAAGTAACACATCTCGGCTCTGAGGTCAAAGGCTGAGGTTGGCATAGATGCTTGCGTTACAGTGACATGGCTGATACTTGGCATCATGGTTCGTGACGCTGAACTCGGCGATAGAAATCTTACACTGACCTCAGCGCTGTGTCCCATGGTGCCGAGCTTTAATTAAACAACCATATGCCGACGACCAGTTTCTTGATCGAGGCACACTTCTTTTCTTGCCTCTTCTATCACCCCCCTCTCTCTCTCCCCTAAATCTGTCCTAGTTCTCTAATCTCTCCTTTAAAACATGGATTCAATCGGTAGATCTTTGAGAGGAAGGTATCCTCCTTCCGCCCTTAATTTGTACGTGTTAATAAGGCCTAGTTTGTTGTATTTTGAAAACCCTAGTTAGCTAGGTAGCCAGGGTTTGAAGCAAATTTGATTTTAATTTGGTGGATATGCAAGGTTGTTTAGGTAGATCGGTTAAGTTTACAAACACGTGTTTAGGTTCTGCCATGGATTTGTACGTGTACATGTAGGTGCATGTGTTTTATGATTAGGTTAGAAATGTTAGTTATTATGTTTAAGTTTCTTTTAAGTTTAGTTAGTTAGTTTAGGTTATAGTTCTATATTAAATGTTTAAATTAATGTTGGAATACAACTTATAGTGGATTTGTTTTCTTAGTACCCTCTGTTTTGATGGATGAACGACATGTCGTATAGACAATTGACGAAAAGGGGGGTTTTACTTTTTATTGTGCCTTTTTCCTGTGAGATGTGGATGAATTTTCCTTTTGACACATGACACCTGATCACAAGTGAGAAAAGAAATCCAAGTGGCCCGACGTAAGCTACTGTAATGAATTATTGTATATGTTGTGTGTACATATACGTCACACATCGATCTCTTGGATGAATATGGAACGTCAACCAACAGTTTATTCCTGAATAATTGAGGAAACACAGCTCGTGCGCGAATGTACGGCCACTTGCTCGGTTCCCTCATGTGTATCACCAATCACTACCGGTCAAGTGTCACCAATTATCGGCACGGATGCACGTGTCGCAGCGCCATTTGAGCAAACACATTAGCGACCTGACCCGCTCTCGACGTACGGTGAGAATCTTAACCAAGAACCGGCCAGTAGGAAAGCCCCTGGATTGACCACCACCTACCAAAACTGCAGGGCATTGGTTACTGTGTAGCCAAGCTATAGCTGGTTAATTCCGTACGGTTGTCGTTTTGCTTATTTGGGATCCATTTTGTTATCGTTAGTAGAACAGTAGGATCGATTTGATTTTTTTTTTTTGCGATATGGTGTTTGGTTTAAGAAAGGCAAAATTTGCTAGTGCACATTAAGAGTGAGGTTGCTTTGCTAGTGGAACTAAAAATAAATCGATTTGCTGGTGGACACTCTACTTTACGACAAATTTGTTATAGGATACATGACACATTAAAATATTTACTTTTGGCATATGGGGTGAGAGAATAGCTATAAGATGATAATTTAGCCCTAGTGGAGGGAGGGAGTAGGAGTTGCTGTGCAGAGGGATCGAAGGGATAGGGCGTGGTCACAAGTGCATTGTAGGTCCTGGTTCGGCGCCAAGGCAAGCTGGCGTGGTTGTGGAAGATGCTTGGGTTCCAGAGATAGTAGACAGCAAGTACTAATCAAGTGGGACTATCTTTGTTTATCATACTATTCATTTTCAGATAAACGTTGATGTAGGTTGTTGAACATATGACTGATCAACAAGCCAGCTAAAGTTAATGGTGATACATGGTATGCTGGTGCTGACTATTTAGTATTCGCTCGATCAGTGGTCAAGCTTGTGGACTGGTTCTGGTCTTTGAAGAACCTATGCGTGCACATTTTAGCCATACTTTCTATTGATCTTTGTAGCACTATAGGTGCAACTGTGTGATCTGATCTGAATTTTGAAAATAGTACCATGATGTGCATGTCAGTTTAATCCTCATTTTCTACTTCATCTAGAAGGTAATGTTTACATTGATAAAATACTCAGAAAGATTTTTATTGGGATCAAATTTCTTTTTTTTCTCAAACATCTATTTTCTTTATTTATAAACCATTATGTTATATATACCACAAAAGATTGATATTAACTCAATCTGCGATTTGTGCTATTGAACAAAAACGACGGTCTGCAGAAACTAATTTCTGCTGTATATATATTGGTTCCTACATACTAAGATGCAGGTTGGTTAATCAGTAAATTAAAACTAACAACTCCTGCACAATCTACAGACCAAGATTTGACCCCATGAATTACTTTTTGCCTTAGTGTTCAATGGAATAAAACATCCCCAGCAGCATCTTAGATCTACCAGTGCAGATCATATGCAGACTACAACAAACTTTATGTGGTCTGTGGGTAACAGAGGCAGTTCTAGGTACAACAAATTTTGTCTGGCATTGAACACAAAGTATTGAAAAAAAAAGCTCAGTGTGCTAATGTCTAGCACACGCCACCATTGGAATGTACTAGAATGTGCACACTAGAATATTCATGTTCACGATCTATTTTATAAACAGTACAAAACATGCCCCCACCCCCAATCACGGCAGCTGATGAACCCTATTGCGTGCTATCAATCAGAACATGATTAATTAAGCCCCCACCCCCAATCATCGATCCAAGCACACAACAAAGACATAATATCACACAAATCTAATTAGGACTCAAAGAGAGGAGGGGGCGGTACCTTTGGAGGAGAAGGAGAGAAAGTCGCGGACGGGTGGCGGCTAGGGTTCCTAGCAGGCGGCCACGCGTGGAGCTCCGGCCCACCAGTGGCGTCGGAGCAGTTCGCGGACGGAGCAGGTCGCGGTCGGGTGGCGGACGGAGCAGGTCGCCAAGGTCGCGGACGGAGCAGGTCGCGGTCGGGTGGCGGACGGAGCAGGTCGCCAAGGTCGCGGACGGAGCAGGTCGCCAAGGTCGCGGACGGAGCGGACGGAGCAGGTCGCCAAGAAGAGGGACGACGGAGGTCCCCAACTCATAGCGGTGGCGGCTAGGGTGACCTAGGGTTCCCGGTGGCGGCTAGGGTTCCGACCGGGTGACCTAGGGTTCCCGGTAGCGGACCGGTGGCGTGGCACGCGCACCGGCGAAGGGGGAGGGGGAGGAGAGCTCAAGGGGTGGAGGAGTTGGAGCACACGGCGAAGGGGGAGGGGGAGGAGAGCTCGAGGGGTGGCTGCGGCGGCGCCGGCGGGCCAGTTTGGCAGCCTGGCGGCGGCGTCAAGAGGAAGAGTCACGCCCACGACTTAGCCGAATGGGCCTCCCCTCAGCCGGCCACTATATACTTAGGGCACGAACACTGTAAGAGCGGTTGAGGTCTAGAACCGCCCTTACAGTGGTTAATTACAAATTTTTATTTTTTCTAAAATAAAATAAA
The DNA here is from genome assembly GCF_000003195.3 of Sorghum bicolor. Lineage (NCBI taxonomy): Eukaryota > Viridiplantae > Streptophyta > Magnoliopsida > Poales > Poaceae > Sorghum > Sorghum bicolor. The sequence goes on along the minus strand of NC_012878.2, from coordinate 23,535,881 downwards.
TTTAAACTATCATACAGTTTATACTTAACCTTAAAAATATATTTATAAAATAAAACTAAACTACTGTATTTTTGATTGTTTTATCTATATGAAGTGTAAAATTTTAAACAATTCCATGTTTTTTAAAAATATAAAAATCAAATGTTTTTAGAAATAAAATTCAGATTTATGTAAATTTGAATTATTTGAAACAGTTTTCATTTGAACATTTTGAATAAAACATTGGATAAATTTTCAAACATTGGATTTTCATTTGAGGTCTTTTGTTGCCTAGTTTGACCTAGTTTGACAAGTCAAACATTGGATTTTTGACAAAATACACTTTGACCGGACCCGAGATGGTCTCAGATGCAAAAGTCATGAATACAAAGTTTGTTCCCCTTACCAAGATGCACATTTGGTGTAATGGTCAACTTTTCATCTGAGATGGTTTGGACCACTCAAATTTTGAAATTTTCTATTTTCACTGCTACACGCACGTTTTCGGGACCCTAGACGGCCCCAACTCCAAAAGTCATGAATAGCAACTTTGTTCCACTCATCAAGATCTACATTTTATATATAGGACATTTTTGCATTTGACAAAGCGTTAAGAAAGTGCAGTTCTAAATCCACAAGTCCCGCATGTAGTTTCATAAAGTCTATGTGTGATTTAAGCCTTTGTGACTAGAGTTTACAAACACTTTCTCAAATGCAAAAATGTCCTATGTATGAAATGTGTATCTTGATGAGCTCTATCTACCTTGTATTCAAAAGTTTTTCATTTGAGGTCATTTACTCACTCGTTTGACCAGGTTTGACCAAGCCACGCCTTGTGTTTTCAAAACATGTGAACTGAGTTTTCTGTAACTTTTCCAAATGCAAAAATGTATTGTGTATCAAAGGTAGACCTTGATGAGATCTAACTATGTTGTATTCAATTTTTTTTCATTTGAGGTCTTTTGTTGCCTAGTTTGACCTAGTTTGACCAAGTCAAACATTGGATTTTTGACAAAATACACTTTGACCGGACCCGAGATGGTCTCAGATGCAAAAGTCATGAATACAAAGTTTGTTCCCCTTACCAAGATGCACATTTGGTGTAATGGTCAACTTTTCATCTGAGATGGTTTGGACCACTCAAATTTTGAAATTTCCAATTTTCACTGCTACACGCACGTTTTCGGGACCCTAGACGGCCCCAACTCCAAAAGTCATGAATAGCAACTTTGTTCCACTCATCAAGATCTACATTTTATATATAGGACATTTTTGCATTTGACAAAGCATTAAGAAAGTGCAGTTCTAAATCCACAAGTCCCGCATGTAGTTTCATAAAGTCTATGTGTGATTCAAGCCTTTGTGACTAGAGTTTACAAACACTTTCTCAAATGCAAAAATGTCCTATGTATGAAATGTGTATCTTGATGAGCTCTATCTACCTTGTATTCAAAAGTTTTTCATTTGAGGTCATTTACTCACTCGTTTGACCAGGTTTGACCAAGCCACGCCTTGTGTTTTCAAAACATGTGAACTGAGTTTTCTGTATCTTTTCCAAATGCAAAAATGTATTGTGTATCAAAGGTAGACCTTGATGAGATCTAACTATGTTGTATTCAATTTTTTTTCATTTGAGGTCTTTTGTTGCCTAGTTTGACCTAGTTTGACCAAGTCAAACATTGGATTTTTGACAAAATACACTTTGACCGGACCCGAGATGGTCTCAGATGCAAAAGTCATGAATACAAAGTTTGTTCCCCTTACCAAGATGCACATTTGGTGTAATGGTCAACTTTTCATCTGAGATGGTTTGGACCACTCAAATTTTGAAATTTTCTATTTTCACTGCTACACGCACGTTTTCGGGACCCTAGACGGCCCCAACTCCAAAAGTCATGAATAGCAACTTTGTTCCACTCATCAAGATCTACATTTTATATGTAGGACATTTTTGCATTTGACAAAGCGTTAAGAAAGTGCAGTTCTAAATCCACAAGTCCCGCATGTAGTTTCATAAAGTCTATGTGTGATTCAAGCCTTTGTGACTAGAGTTTACAAACACTTTCTCAAATGCAAAAATGTCCTATGTATGAAATGTGTATCTTGATGAGCTCTATCTACCTTGTATTCAAAAGTTTTTCATTTGAGGTCATTTACTCACTCGTTTGACCAGGTTTGACCAAGCCACGCCTTGTGTTTTCAAAACATGTGAACTGAGTTTTCTCTAACTTTTCCAAATGCAAAAATGTATTGTGTATCAAAGGTAGACCTTGATGAGATCTAACTATGTTGTATTCAATTTTTTTTCATTTGAGGTCTTTTGTTGCCTAGTTTGACCTAGTTTGACCAAGTCAAACATTGGATTTTTGACAAAATACACTTTGACCGGACCCGAGATGGTCTCAGATGCAAAAGTCATGAATACAAAGTTTGTTCCCCTTACCAAGATGCACATACATAAATGTAGTCTCACACACATACATAAATGTAGTCTCACACACATACATAAATGTAGTCTCACATGGATACATAAATAAAGTCTCACACACATACAAATGACTATTTATTAGTATCCGCCGCCGTAACAGTTTTCCACTTCACACCTTTTCGTTCCCATGGCAATACATCTTTGGGTAGGTTTTTTTCCACAACACCGATCTTGTTAATAAAGTCTGTGAATAGCGGCATCTGATCGCACTTATTGTAGGCTTCAACATCATCAACGCCATCAACTCCGATAATGTGTTGTTTTCCACGGATAACCACATGCTTAGGTTTCTTCTTTGGGGGGACAATGCTGAGCGGGTCAGTCATATAGAAAACCTGTGTAACATGTGAAGCAAGGACCCATGGATCATCCTGGTAGCCTATGTTGTGAAGGTCCACGACCCTCAATCCGATTTCATTGAATTCATGTTGCTTGATCTAGCGACATCGAAATAGGGCCACATTTAGTGCCTCAGTTCCATAGTCAAGTTCCCATATATCTTCAATTATGCCAAAGTAGTCGATCTTTTGTCCCCCTGCGCCGATAGCCACTGCTCGAACACCACTGTTTTGGTTCACACATTTACTATCCTTTGCGTGGGTATAGTATGTGTACCCATTGATCTCATAAGAACTCCAAGATGTCACCTGTCTTGATGGCCCCGCTGCCAACTTACTGATGGTAATAGAATCTATGGTTTCTCCAGGCTGTATGTTTTGGTCCTTCAACCATGAAGTTAGGCGTTGCTTGTGTTGTTTCATGACCCAATCACCTGTACGACCATTTCTCTCTGATTGGATGATCTCCATGTGTTCATCAATATATGGTTCCATCAATTTTGTGCTCACCAAGACAGCGTAGTGCGCCCGACTCACTTCAGCGTATTCATTGTCGATGAAGATTTTTCTACCATTTGTGCCCTTCCCGGCCAGCCTACCCTTGTAGTGAGAATCAGGAATACCAATCCCTCTCTGTACTTTTAGGTACTCTTGACAGCACTCGATGACTTCTTCACTACTGTAGCCCTCTATCATAGAGCCCTCTGGGTATGGACGATTATGCACATATCGACTTAGAACCGACATGAACCGCTCATACGACCACATTTCATGCAAGTAGCAAGGGCCCAACGCCTGTATCTGATGAACCATGTGAATCATGAGATGTACCATAGGGTCGAAGAAAGCGGGAGGTAAACACATCTCTAGTTGGTTTTGTGTCTCTACGACAAAATCATGTAGGTCACTCAGCTCTGTCTTGCTAATCTTCTTCTGTGAGATCTTCGACCAGAAGTAGCACATGCGGGTGATAGCCATCTTCAAAAACTCTGGCTTGATAGCCCTTATTGCGATTGGTAGGAACACCGTCAGCATCATATGACAATCGTGAGCCTTGCAGTGTGGAAATGATAGGTCCTTCATCGACACTAGCTTCTTCGGGTTTGCCGAAAACCCAGTCGGGACTTTGATCCCCTTCACAGAAGTGCATAAACCTCTCCTCTCTTCTAGGTCCAGGTTGTAGCTAGCCGCGGGTAGGGTGTATTTTCCAGTTTTTGTCTCAAGTACCGGGTGAAGCTCTGGCATCACATGTAGCTGCTCCATGTCTCTCCTTGCTTTGAGACTATCCTTTGACTTCGGTGTGTCCATCAAGGTAGCGATGAGACTCTCAAAGACATTCTTCTGCACATGCATAGCATCAATGGCATGGGGGACCTCCAATTGTGGCTAATATTCAAGATACTGAAAGAAGATTGACTTTTTCTTAAAAGGCACGCCTTCAATAGGAGGTGTGCTTCTATCTCTAGGTGTTCCATCCATTTTCTTCTTTCCATAGATGACGCTTATATTTTTCACCATTTGGAACACATATTGTCCATCATGACGTCTCTCCGGAGGTCGATCTTCATCCTCTGGGATGTTGCCAAAATACTTTAAGTACACTTTGCTGCGGTACTTGTGACCTTGCTTTAAAAAGCGACGATTCCTGATGTAAACAGTCTTCTTAGATCCATCTAGGTACACCCATTTAGTATCATCCAGACAGACTAAGCATCCTATCTTGCCTTTGATTTGTCCAGACAAGGCAAACAATGCAGGGTGGTCGTTGATAGTCACAAATATTATTGCTCTTAATGTGAAGGTCTCCTTTTGGAAAGCATCATACATCAGCTCCCCTGTCCTCCATAGTTTCTCGAATTCTTCCATCACAGGCTCGAGGAACACGTCCATATCAAAGCCTGGTTGCTGAGGGCCAGAAACAAGAACAGTGAGGAAAAGATACTTTCTCTTCTGACACAACCACGTTGGGATGTTGTACATGGTCAAGATCACTGGCCAAGTGCTATGGTTGCTTGTCCTCTCGTTGAAGGGATTCATTCCATCGGTGCTCAAGGCAAACCGTACATTCCTTGGGTCCGAACTGAACAGTGGGTTGTTATTATCGAAGTCCTGCCACTGACTGCCATCGGCCGGGTGTGCAATCACATCGTCATCGACCTTGCGCTCATCGTCCCACCATGTCATGAGCGCGGCTTCCTTAGGGTTTAGGAAAATACGCCTCAAGCGGTCGGTCACTGGCAGATACCACATTACCAAGGCAGGAATTTTTCTCTTGTTTGCGTCGTTGCCTAATGGGGTGTCCTCTGGAGGTCGAGATTCTTGTACCACCTTTTTGGAACCCTTCTTACTCCTCTTGTTCCCGGTGGAGGCTTCTCCGCCACTGTAAAGGTCATTGTCCTTGTACCGACTTGCCCCACAACGAGGACATTTATCCAGACCTTCGAACGTTTCACCACGAAAAAGGATACAATGGTTGGGGCATGCATGGATCTTTTCAACACCCATTGTCAATGGACTTATGACCTTCTTAGCATGGTATGTGTTGGAGGGAACTAAGTTTGGCAGTGGCAGCACAGATGACAGAAGATGCAACAGATCGTCAAAACTGCAGTCTGACCAGCCGTACTTAGCCTTCAGGATGAGTAGCTCAAGCACAAAACGGAGCAGTGTCCAATGTGTTGGACAGCCCTTCTCAACACCATACACAGTCTCCTTTGATGCTGTTTTCACCCGCTCTAGATTTTCTAGACCCTTCTTCTATTGTAGTATTTCTGGTCCAATGGCTCGAAGCATTTCCTCTAAGTTGTCAAAGTTTTCTGCATCCCCCTCACATGCTCCAACATCATTATTGTCAACACCGCCAACATCCCCATCATTATTGTCGACACCACCGGCATCATCACCACGTGCTTGTTCATTTGCTGAATCATGTTGCATTTGTGCTTCAAACATGTCTGCGTATTGGGACAACAATTGGCCTTCTTCAACATCGTCTTCTTGGTCATCATCGTTGCCATCAAGAAACATTACTTCACCATGATGAAGCCATACTGTGTAGTTCGGGACAAATCCTCGCCTAATCAGATGTGATCTGATGATTTCCACATCATAAGTTGCTAAGTGGTTCTTGCAATCTTTACAGGGACAAATAACTGAACAATTATTTCCTGTTGACAACGTCTTTGCATGATTCACTGCGATTGTAATAAATTTGTCCACCTCATCAGCATAGGCTTGTGAGTACCTTGGCAAACCATACATCCAAGTAGCCCTATTCTCCATCTTTACATAAATAAAAAAATTAATTAGTTGAGAATAATTATTAGCAACAATTAATAAGTAACAATTATTATCTACAATTATTAGCAACAATTAGTAGCTATCATTATTAGCAATAATTGTGTTAGAAATGATTATTAGACATAATTAATAGTACCAATTATTATCTACCATTATTAGCAACAATTAATAAGTAACAATTATAATCTACCATTATTAGCAACAATTAATAAGTAACAATTATTATCAACCATTATTAGCAACAATTAATAAGTACCAATTATTATCTACCATTATTAGCAACAATTATTAGCTATCATTATTAGTAATAATTGTGTTAGAAACGATTATTAGACATAATTAATATTACCAATTATTATCTACCATTATTAGCAACAATTAATAAGTAACAATTATTATCTACCATTATTAGCAACAATTATTAGCTATCATTATTAGTAATAATTGTGTCAGAAACGATTATTAGACATAATTAATATTACCAAATATTATCTACCATTATTAGCAACAATTAATAAGTAACAATTATTATCTACCATTATTAGCAACAATTATTATCTATCATTATTAGTAATAATTGTGTTAGAAACGATTATTAGACATAATTAATTTTACCAATTATGATCTACCATTATTAGAAACAATTAATATTAACAACAACTATTAGTTTACCAATAACTATTCATGCCAACCACATTACAAATTCATGAAACAAAAACAAAAAAAGATAACCCTAGATCTAGAATGCCTTTTCTCTCCATACATGAAACTACAATTAATCTTCAATAAAATCAAGCTATATCACCTAATTGATGGTGCAAGGTGGTGTCTCTACCTATTCTACACTAATAGCATCATAGATAAGCTCTAATTTGGTCAACACAAAGCTCAAGCTCCATGGAAGAGAGAGAAAACCAAAATGTAAATTGCTCACTAACCAACCAATAAAACATGGATTAGAGGGTGGGAATAGCATTTTCTTACCTTAAACAAGCTCCCCACCAAAGGATTTAAGTTCAAAACCTCCCCCCCTTCCTAGAGTGATTTTAGGGAGGTGCCCAAGGCCTCCCAAACCTTTTTTTGCGAGTGGAAGTGAGTGGCTCGGGGAGGAAGAAGACTGCGGCTGCTACTTATGCTAC